>NC_132880.1:3583831-3601331 GCF_030463535.1 Salminus brasiliensis
CTCTGCACCCTCACCTCCTCTCTCCCTCTCTCCGTTCCTTGCCCGCACTCTCTTTCGCTTACTCTCTCTCTCTTTCTCTCCCTATCGCGCTCTCTCTCACTCCTGCACTCTGTTTCTCTTTCTCTTTCCCCCTTTACCTCTCGCTCTCTCCCTCTCCGCACCCCCACTGTCTCTCTCCCTCTCTTCGTTCTTTGCCTGCTCTCTCTCTCTATCCCTCTCGCTCGCCCGCTCTCTCGCTCTGATCTCATTTGCTGCTCTCACCGCAAGGGAAAGAAGGCATCCAGTCAAACTCCGGACTTACCGCAGACACAGCTCCGGACCCGTGCCGGATACAAGCGCTTGGTAACGAAGGGGATAATGACGGGCGCTCTTTCGAGCCTCAGCGAGAATTAACGCCTGTCCCTCTTCATCCCAGCGCTGAACCCGGAGCTGCTGGGAATCTTCTACCCGCTGACTGAAGGGAAGAGACTCGGCATTGACTCTTATCCGAGGAATCATGAGACTAACACCCAAAGTGGACGTGTCTCCGCGCTGACCGCCAGTGGGACAGTCGGGGACTTCTGTTAGGAATACTGCTGTGATTTCCCCCTCCCACATTCTAATGCTGATCGGACCACCGGACTTAGCGAGGTGGCGTTCGCTGTGTGAGCCGTGCGGCGCGTGAGCTGCGGGTGGCTGTAGCGGTCGGAGTGCGCGTGAGTGTGCGCGAGTGTATGTGTGTGTTTTGAAGCTGGGGGACACTGGCATGCTCTTGCGACCGACGGTTCCGGGGCTGTGCGCGATGTTGCAGACCATCTATGAGACAGAATCCTGCTTCTCCACAGACACACACAGCACAGCCAGCCGGGAGCAGCCCACCGACCTGCTGCCCCACAACCACTCTAACAACATGAGCAGCACCGGTGAGTGTGTGAGTGTGTGAGTGTGTGTGTGTGTGTGTGTGTGTGCTTGTCTGACAGATTTGTAGAAGTGAGGTTTTTTTGGTAAGGTTTAGATTTAGACTTAGACTCAGGTTTAGGGTAAGATGTAGGGTTGGGGTTAGGTTTAGGGTTAGCTTTAAGGTTGAAGTTAGATGTAGGAGTAAGTTTGGAGTTTGGTTGGATGAAGTGTTTAGGGTTAGATATAGGGTTAGGTTTATGCTTGGGGTAGATGTAGTGTTAGGTTTAAAGTTGGGGTTAAATGTAGTGTTAGGCTTGGGGTTGGGTTTAGATTTAGGGTTAGTTTGGGGTTAGATGTAGGGCTAGGTTTAGGGTTGGGGTTAAATGTAGTGTTGGGGTTGGGTTTAGATTTAGGGTTAGTTTGGGGTTAGATGTAGTGTTAGGTTTGGGGTTAGATTTAGGGTTAGGTTTATGCTTGGGGTTAGATGTAGGGTTAGGTTTAGGGTTAGATTTAGGGTTAGGTTTATGCTTGGGGTTAGATGTAGGGTTAGGTTTAGGGTTAGATTTAGGGTTAGGTTTATGCTTGGGGTTAGATTTAGGGTTGGGGTTAAATGTAGTGTTGTGGTTAGATTTAGGGTTAGGTTTATGGTTGGGGTTAGATGTAGGGTTAGGTTTAGGGTTAGATTTAGGGTTAGGTTTATGCTTGGGGTTAGATGTAGGGTTAGGTTTAGGGTTAGATTTAGGGTTAGGTTTATGCTTGGGGTTAGATGTAGGGTTAGGTTTAGGGTTAGATTTAGGGTTAGGTTTATGCTTGGGGTTAGATGTAGGGTTGGGGTTAAATGTAGTGTTGTGGTTAGATTTAGGGTTAGGTTTATGGTTGGGGTTAGATTTAGGTTTGGAGTTAGACAGTGTTAGGTTCAGGGTTGGGCTTGGGGTTAGATTTAGGGTTAGGTCTATGGTTTGGTTAAATGTAGTGTTAGGCTTGGGGTTGGGTTTAGAATTAGGGTTAGGTTTGGGGTTAGATTTAAGGTTAGGTTTGGGGTTAGATTTAGGGTTAGGTTTATGGTTTGGCTAGATGTAGTGTTAGGTTTGGGGTTAGATTTAGGGTTAGGTTTGGGGTTAGATTTAGGGTTAGGTTTATGGTTGGGATTAAATGTAGTGTTAGGTTTGGGGTTAGATTATATGTGATGGTAAGTTCAGGATTGAGTTTAGGACTAGATTTTGGGTTAGGTTTAGGGGTTGGGGTTAGATTTAGGGTTAAGTGTAGAGTTGGGGTTAGATTTAGGGTTAAGTGTAGAGTTAGATGTAGTGTTAGGTTTGGGGTTAGATTTAGGCTAAAGTTTAGGGTTGGGGTTATATGTAGTGCTAAGATTAGGGTTGGGGTTGGGGTTTAGATTTAGGGTTTGGGTTATATATCCTATTACATAGCTACAGTCATACTGGAAGTCCCCACAAATATAACAATACCGACATGCATGCACCAGTCACACCAACACAACTGCGTAACCAACACCAATCAGTGTGTGTGTGTGGGGGTTGTGTGTGTGTGTTTGTCTTGCAATCAGAGCAACAAGATGACTGGCACCTGTGTGTGTGTGTGTGTAGAGTGACTGTGTGTGTGTGTGTTAGAGAGAAAGTGTGCCTCACAATTGCACAGCAGTAGTGAGTGTGTGGGAGAATGTGTGTGTGTGTGTGTGTGTGTTAGAGGAGGGGGAGTGTGTGAAGGAAACAGAACTGAATAAAAGGAGGGGATGAGGGAGAGGGGGAAAGCGCGAGAGAGAGGGCCGAGAGAGGTTTAATAAGAGAGTGCTCCAGCTGGTAGTCTTTGAAGTTGGTGGGTGTTGTGTGTCGATGGTGTCGATGGTGTTGACAGTGGTGTTGTGGCTGTTGTTGTGTGGCGGCTGCGTGCTGGTTCCGTTGCGTCTAGTTGGACTCTGTTTGGACCAAACTAATAAGAGACCCTCCGCACAGACTCCGCTGACCTTCCTGACCTCCTCACTGGGCCTCAGATACAGCCACGCTTCAGTCCCTGCTCCTCTGCGGAGCTGCAGTTCACTGGTAATGGACTCACTGGCACTTTCAGACGGGAGTGTGGACTCAGGCGTTTCTGTAGAGCATTAATAATGATCCATAATGATCTAGAATAAAATATTGTCACATTATGCACATAATATATGGACAAAAGTATTGGGACACACCTGAATTCAGGTGTTTGCTTCAGTACCATTACTGCAGGTGTGTAAAATCAAGCCCCTAGCCCTGCAGTCGGCCTTTCTTCCACACATCAGTGAAAGAACGGGAGGTTCTGAAGAGCTCACTGAACTCCAGCGTGGTTCTGCATGTAATAGGAGACACTGCTGCACCAACTACAACAAGTCAGCTGGTGAAATTTAGACCTTCCCTCCCAGATCTTCCTCCATCAGCTGTGAGTGGTGTTATTATTGAACAGTGGAAGAGTTTAGGAGGAACAGCTCACAGAGAGCAGCTCAGTGTCCACCGAGTGTCTGTCAGACCACGTAAAGTTACAGAGCGGGGTCAGGGCCGAGTGCTGAGCTCAGAGCAGAGAACTGCAGAGCTCCAGATCTCCAGAGTTTGGAGCAAAGGGGGACCAGCTCCATATTAATACAGCCTATGGGTTTAGAATGGGATGTCATAAAGGTGTGGGTGCAATGTGTAGGTGTCCCAATACTTTTGTCCAATTAGTTTTTTTTAGTTAATATGTGCCACTTAGGAGCCCTTCCTTCTTCTATACTCCTGAGCAGCTGAACCATATGAGAGCTACTGTAAGTCCATCCTCTAGCTTGCGAGAAAGCATTTAGGAACCACAGAGGGGTCTTTTGGAAAGCAGAGGTTGAGAAAAGAAGTTCTAGGGGTTTTCGGCGAACACTACCGAAGCAGACTGCACTTCGGACCTTGTCCTTGGGTGGGCCGCTGTTGTTCCTGTCCACGAGAGGCAAGGCCAGAGCGTTTCTCAGCGGTGTTTGAGAGGAGAGCATAGTGCGGAGAGGCCATAGGAGGTGCGTGGGCTGCAGTGTTTTCCTCAGGCAGCGTTTATCTGACACCTGTTCAAACAGGAGAAGCTGTGGTCCTCTCCACAGTCTGAGGGAAACACGGGCTGGGTTTGCTGCTGATCTGGGACCAGCTGTGGTGTTTTTGTGCAGAACAGAGCTGCAAGAACTGCTCCTTTCTACCATTCATCTGTTCTTTGATTAATCTCCTGATTATCTAACCGTCATGACTGAAGCTGTTCCTCTCCCGGCACAGCCATCGTTTAGATCCACGCCTGTGTGACAGCGAAGATTTCTTCACAGCAGAAAATACTGGAGATACTGGCGAGTGAAAGTGTCCTAATTGGTGACAGCATATGCAATACTGTTCAATAGAAAACCAGTGTAATAAAATGATAATAATATTTTATTTGTTTATTTCACTTCTTTTTTGTTTTCAGTCATTTCTATAAGCGAGAGGGTCATCTGATGCTTATGTTGCTTAATTCATGAATAAATATAAATCAGTTTGGATTAATAAAGATAAAAAAGTATTTTTCAAAGCTGCAATTTCAACATAAACAAGCACAAAATAAAGTAATAAATTGTACAGTCTAATATTTTCTCTTATTAATAAATATTATATTCGATAAGATTAAATCAGAAATACTAGATTACATTACATTACATCTGAAGTGTTAGATTCTATTCAATTATCAGAAATATTATAGTTTGATGATTATATCAGTATTAAATCATAATTAGAGATGATATTAGAAATATATTATATCAGAAATATTATATTATATTAGACAGGTTATATTAGATTAAATTAGACATAGAAATGTATATTGGAAATATTAGGTTAGAAATTTTGAAATACTAAATTACTCTAGATTACATCAGAATTGTTAGATTCTATTAAATGACGGTGACGGTGATCAAATTATATCAGAAATATTATATATATTAGATCAGAAGGATTAGGTGATATTAGATTATATGAGAAATATTAGGTGATATTAGATTATATCAGAACTATTAGGTGATATCAGATCAGAAATATTAGATGACATTAGATCATATCAGAAATATTAGGTGATATTAGATTATATCAGAAATATTAGGTGATATCAGATCAGAAATATTAGATGTTATTAGATTATATACCCAAATTATTAGGTTATATTAGATTAGATCATACATATTAGATGATATTAGATCAGAAATGATGGTGATATTAGATTATTTCAGAAATATTAAGTAATATTATACTATATGAGAACTATTAGTTGATATTAAATTAGACCATACATATTAGGTGATATTAGATTAGATCAGAAATATTAGGTGATATTAAATATTAGATATTATAGGGCTTTTATTATTAAGTATTAATAACGTGATACTCTCAGGCCGCTGCAGTTCGCTGGTGGGTCCGGGTAGATTTCTGACTCTTGTGAATGCTGAACTGGTTTTGGTTTTGCTGGCAGACATAAAAGCAGCAGATGCAGCAGAAGAGTGGTTCAGGTGTTGTGTGTGTTGTGTGTGTTGTGTGTGTGGTGTGTGTGGTGTGTGTGGTGTGTTGCGTCTACACTGTAAAATCACAGCTCAGGGCCGGGACTCTTCGCAATGATGAAACCCTTTAAGAATCCGACGCACTCAGTGGAACAATTTTTTACAAGCAGGGACCCAATTTCCCCCATTTTCTGGAGGATGAAAGGAAAATGAGTTTGGAGATGGACGAACACCAAAAGCAGGTTATTTGTTTTCTCTGAGAAATTACGTCCAGGCCTTGGAAACCCAGCGCAAGTCTAGACGACGACGAAGAAGTGGGAACTGTGCTTTACATACCTCAGCAGCACATCAAAAGCTGGCCTGCGCTTAAAAACAGAAGCAGGACGTGAAAAAATGTTAATCCTCTTTCTGAAGTCGGCTTCGGTGAAAAGGCCTCCATTGTTGCCGACCGCGGCTCTTAAGAGGGTCACGTAAGGGGTTCTTTGAAAGTGCTGGACGGGGCTCAACGAGACTCAGCAGTGTTGGCTCTCCAGAGGGACGCGAGTCTTCCTCCCTCATGATTTGCGCTGTAGCCGATCCTATTAGCCACTCCAGGAGAATCAGGAGAACCGCTTGTTGACGTTTTATGTGTCACACTTCATTCCTCTCACTCTACAGAGGTGGAATGGGGGGGCGAGGGAGATCGGGGGGGGCGGGGGGCGGGGGGGGTAGGTGGAGTGGCACAAGCTTTTGGCCCGTGCTCTGTTGCTCAGAGTTAGACCAGCGGTGCCTTTACTGCCACTCCATCATAGCCATATCTTCAGCTGGAGTATCAGACGTTTGCTCTGGCATTCCTGGTAGTTGCTATGCTGTTGCTAAGTGGTTGCTAGGTGATTACTATAGTGTGTTAGATTAGCTGTACTATTAGGTTGCTGTAGTGTTCCTGTTAGTTACTATGCTGCTGCTGCTAAGCGGTTGCTAGATGGATGCTGTGGATGGTTGCTAAGTGGTTGCTAGGTGATGACTTTTTTGAGTTTGTTAGATGGATGTTGTAGTGTTCCTGGTAATTGCTATGCTGCTAGATGGATGCTGTAGTGTTGCTAAGTGGTTGCTAGGTGATTACTGTAGTGTTGCTATATGGTTGTTAGGTGATTACTATAGTTTGTTAAATGGTTGCTGTAGTTTTTTCTAGTAGTTACTATGCTGCTGCTAAGCGGTTGCTAGATGGATGCTGTAGTGTTGCTAAGTGGTTGCTAGGTGATGACTTTGTTTGTTAGATGGTCGTTGTAGTGTTCCTGGTAATTGCTATGCTGCTAGATGGATGCTGTAGTGTTGCTAAGTGGTTGCTAGGTGATTACTGTAGTGTTGCTATGTGGTTGCTAGGTGATTACTGTAGTTTGTTAGTTGGTTTCTGTTGTATCCCTGGAAGTTGCTATGCTGTTGCTAAGTGGTTGCTAGATGGATGCTTTAATGTTGCTAGGTGGTTACTGTAGTTTGTTAGATGGTTTCTGTGGTATCTCTGGTAGTTGCTATGCTGTTACTAAGTGATTGCTAAATGGATGCTCTAGTGTTGCTAAGTGGTTACTGGGTGGTTATTATAGTTTGTTTGATGGTTGGTATGGTATCCCTGGTAGTTGCTATGCTGCAGCATAGTGGTTGCTAGATGGATGCTGTCGCGTTGCCAGGTGGTTCCTAGGCATTGTAATGATATTCCATGGGGTTGCTATGGTGTTGCTTTGTACTGTGCAACCATAATGAATAAACCAACCTCTCTCCTAGTCTATAGTTGTGCTTCAGCAGTTGTGTAGTTGTGTGTCCCTCATCTGCCTGAAACTCGACCTTTGTACGTTTACGGCGCTGTAACCGATCCGTCCCGTTCACGCCGCGCCGCACCGCGCTCCACAGTTGTGTAACAGGGTGTTGGGAGGGTGTTGGGAGGGTGCCCCCCACCCCCATGAGCCGCTACACCAGCATTGACGTCTGCGAGTGCGTTTCCCACGCTGGCTGTTATAGTGGCCGGCTGGTTTGTTTATGGAGCAGCTGCGAGGCGGCCGCTGCTTGTCAGTGTCAGAATATGAGCCCGATTAGACTCTCAGCGTTTTCGTAGGCGGGTTTTATTCGAACAGACGACCTTGCAGGTGTCGGGACAGGATTTGAAAGGAGGAGGAGTTGAAGGAATGAAACTTTCAGAGGGAATAAATACATAAAGCTTTGAGTCATAATGTCTTTACAGCTGTGTGTGTGTGTGTGTGTGTGTGTGTGTGTGTTTGAACAAAGAGTTGATAAATAGGCTTCACTCAACACTGGGAGCTGTTTAATTAATCAACCCTCAGTTATGCAACAGAAAAGCCTGGCAAATCATTATGGATTAGGTGCTTTGATGGGTGGGAGATTGTTCCCTTGTGTTGTTTTTCCAAACTCGGGGCAGACCTGTCTGTCAGCTTAGTCTGGTTTATTGCAGACGGTTTATTGCAGACATCGCTTTTTATTGCAGACAGTAAAGGCAATTCAAAGCCAGGATAAATGACAGGGAAGATGCTATATGCAGGCGAGGCTATTGATGACACTTTCATCAAGCACTTTTTTTATTTGGAACAAACCCGACCCACTCCTGCACCACATCTGACCTAAAATTCATCATAGGTCCCGCCCTGGGGATCAAACCAGCAACCTGCCGGGCCCCAAGCCCACTTCTCTAACCTTTAGGCCACGGCTGCCTGGGGTTAGAGTACATGGTCAACCTTACTACAGTACCGCTGAAGCAGAGAGGGTTAAAGGCAGCCAAAGTGGCAGTCATGGGTATTGAACCCATAACCCTGCGATCAATAACCCAGCGCTGCAACTATTGAGCCACTATCCGCTATTTATGCTTTACTTGTTTACTTGAACCCTAGAAGTGGGGTGGTGATCATCCAACATCCTGACCTCACTAATGCTCTTGTTGCTGAATGCAATCAAATCTTCACAGCAATGCTTCATGATCTAGTAGAAAGCCTTCTTCCCTCAACCTTTTTTTTTTAATACTTGGAATAATACGGAAGAAACAGTGAACCAGCAGGTGTCCCAATACTTTTGTCCAAAAGGTCTTCTCTTCGGAATACTCTGGTGTGCCTCTGTGGTCCAAGCCACAATACGTCAGCTGCTACGTTCAGTTCGCTACGCCGCCCCTCAACAGGCCGAAGCAAACGCACTGCGATAAATATCAATTCCAATAGGAACAGCTGGAATTCCTCGGTGACGTCAGCGAGACGCTGGGCCTCGCTCTCTCGAGCTCCACAAGCTTCTGAGAAACGGTCACTCGCACACTCATTCACGCTGCAGGCACAAAGCACTGCATTGATTTTTTTTTTTCCTGCCTTCTTCTCGTACAGATTCCCCAGATGACGCAGCAGTGATGTCAAAGGCTTTTTTCGGTGAATGAGGCACGGGGAGACAGCTAGGGCTGCGCTGAGACTGCCTTTGTGCTTCTGGGCTTGTGATGCATGATGCTTTTATGATTCGGTGCGTTCTGTTGTGTCTCTCGTAGGCTGAGCAGGGCAGTTTCCTTCCGAAATAAGACAAGAACCGCTGGACGAGCTGGTCCGAGGACGTCTCTGAGCCGGTGTGCAGAATATACCGAATATATGACCTGCTGCAACGTGATACTGCGGTACTTCCGTAACATTAAAACAGCTGGAACAGCTGGTTTCAGTACTTCTCGAACTGCTGATCTCCAGACACAACAGTCTCCAGAGTTTACTCTAGAATTCTGCAGTTCCTCAGAGGTCCTCATTAATGAGAGACGTCAACAGAGAATGGTCAGAGCTGGTCAGAGCTGGACTGAAAGGCTGCGGTAACCCTAACGATACGATGCGATAACCACACTGTGGACCAGGATGAGCTACCTCAGCAGGTTCCACTTCTGTCAGCCAAGACCAGAAAGCTGAGGCTGCAGTGGTGGTCCACAGTGGGCCTGTAAATACCAGTCAATCCATGGCTTGAATGCCAGAGTCTATGTGAAGACTGTTGCTGACCATGTGCGTCCCTTCATGATGGCCCCTGTCCTATGTACCCTATATCTTCTTGCGCCTCCTTCCAGCATGGTGATGCGCCTCATGTCCCAAAGCAAAGCCAAAGTCGTCTCAAACTGGTCTTCTGGTCTCCAGACCTGAATCCGGTAGAGTCTTTTCAGGAATTGCATGAGGCATTCATGTCAACACGGACCAGAATCTCAAAGGAATGCTTCTAACATCCTGTGGAATCCATGCCATGAAGAATTGAGGCTGTTCTGAGAACAAATGGAAGGCCCGACCTAGTTATTAGCACAGCCTAATACAGCAATCAGCGAATGTACTTGAGCCGAGAGCTCTTCTAGACATACACAAGCAAGTACACACTGATCCGTGCCTAGAAGGCCAGGAAATAAAGAAAGGGAGAAGAAATGGAGAGGCATGATGCGCATCTCACTGGCTTTCATGAAAACACTAGCCAGACAGCTAAACACTAGCTGTCTCAAAAGTAGTAAACACATCATGCTCTGTTTGAAAGCTTCCAATCTATTGTTTGAGTTTCCAAATAATATTGATACAATATGAAAGCGGATGCTTGTGTTGGATCGGAAACCAGCGAAACCCCCCCCCCCAAAAAAACGTCCAGTTTCCGACCTAAAATCTGGTTTCTACTTCACGATAATTCCGAGATGTGTCTTCGTTAGGCCACACCCACTATGGTGCTAAAAGCTGCTAAGCTTGCCCTTCGCCTTGGCTTGAGCGAAGACCTGAGCATCATCACACGGCCCATGTTGCCATTCGGTCTGGGTCAAACTAGGCCGCTAAGTGGGTAAGCGAACAGAGCGACCTGAGTCAGTGTTTGTCTCACCGAATGGCAGCCAAAGCGCTAGCGTAAACTCGGCCATATGGCTGCGGTGTGTAGAGGAATCGTCTGCGAGCTTCCCCAGACATTCGACTGGAGGAAAAAAGAAGAGGGAAAAGGAATTACGGAGATGTTGCAATGCATTTGTGGCCAGTTTGTTCTGCAGCTAAATGAAGAGCATGTCTAAATTTAGCCCCCTCGTTCCCACCACCACTAGCTGACCCGCTACCCCACCTCAATGTTCCTGTGCTATTATGAGGCCCCCGGTATGTCACGCCAGTTCGCCAGGCAAGTGCCTTAACCCCCCTGTCTGGGACGGTGAGATGAGTACATACACACACTTAACTCTATGAGCTCTATGAACTCTTATCATTGCTATCATCCCTGGTCTTCTTCGTTATTAAAGCAGTTGATGATACAACACCTGGATGTCTTGCTTACAGCCATTGTGACAGATTGCAGTACCCTGTAGGAAGTCTAGGGGGCGATATAGCAGCGCGTTTGAAACTGTATGTCTGAAATGTACGTAGTAAATTCAGCATTACAAATATGCTCATCTATTATTAATATACTATATAGAGTTAAACATAGCCATGAGCCATGAAATCCAAGACCGGGACACCATGACGCAGAACCTCCACACAGGAAGCAGCAGAACACGTACGCTAAGAACACCCAGCATCTCTTTTTCATATGATCTATTATTAGGTGTTCGTAGAGTATAGCCCTATTATGGCTGTCCAAGGTATTTCTGGAGGCAGGGATGTTATTATAGCAAGATAGTTGAGCCGAAATATATGGGTGAAGGGTTAGGACAACGGCATGTTTCAACCTGGCCACCCTGCCCACCCCTGAGACGCAGTCTGACCTTGGTTGCCTCCCTTATCTACTAAATGACGGCCAGTGACACGACAAAGGACCACACTATTTCCGAGTCCATTTTGTTCGGTTATGACTTTGTAGTGCATCATATATGTTTGACTTTAGAAGCTGTGGACCGGCTAGAGGGACTTTAGCTAAAAAACAAAAAATGGCACGGGTTAAAACACGAGTAGCGTAGCTAAAAGAACATGTAGTATATCTAGAAAACACAGCAGCATGGCTTAAAATAAGTAGCATACCTAGCTTAACAGAACAGTCGCATGCCTAATAACAACACTAGCATAAAAATGAACAGTATCATAGCTAAAACAACAGTAGCACTGCTGAAAGAAACAGTAGCATAGCTAAAAGAAACAGTAGCATAGCTAAAACAACAGTAGCATAGCTAAAACAACAGTAGCACTGCTAAAAGAAACAGTAGCATAGCTAAAATGAACAGTATCGTAGCTAAAACAACAGTAGCACTGCTAAAAGAAACAGTAGCATAGCTAAAACAACAGTAGCATAGCTAACACAATAGTAGCACTGCTAAAAGAAACAGTAGCATAGCTAAAACAACAGTAGCATAGCTAAAATGAACAGTATCGTAGCTAAAACAACAGTAGCACTGCTAAAAGAAACAGTAGCATAGCTAAAAGAAACAGTAGCATAGCTAAAATGAACAGTATCATAGCTAAAACAACAGTAACACTGCTAAAAAAAGTAGCATAGCTAAAAGAAACAGTAGCATAGCTAAAATGAACAGTATCATAGCTAAAACAACAGTAACACTGCTAAAAAAAAGTAGCATAGCTAAAAGAAACAGTAGCATAGCTAAAATGAACAGTATTGTAGCTAAAACAACAGTAGCACTGCTAAAAGAAACAGTAGCATAGCTAAAACAACAGTAGCACTGCTAAAAGAAACAGTAGCACTGCTAAAAGAAACAGTAGCATAGCTAAAATGAACAGTATCGTAGCTAAAACAACAGTAGCACTGCTAAAAAAAAGTAGCATAGCTAAAAGAAACAGTAGCATAGCTAAAATGAACAGTAGCATAGCTAAAATGAACAGTATCGTAGCTAACACAATAGTAGCACTGCTAAAAAAAGTAGCATAGCTAAAAGAAACAGTAGCATAGCTAAAATGAACAGTATTGTAGCTAAAACAACAGTAGCACTGCTGAAAGAAACAGTATCATAGCTAAAACAACAGTAGCACTGCTAAAAGAAACAGTAGCATAGCTAAAACAACAGTAGCATAGCTAAAATGAACAGTATCGTAGCTAAAACAACAGTAGCACTGCTAAAAAAAAAGTAGCATAGCTAAAAGAAACAGTAGCATAGCTAAAATGAACAGTATCATAGCTAAAACAACAGTAGCACTGCTAAAAAAAAGTAGCATAGCTAAAAGAAACAGTAGCATAGCTAAAATGAACAGTATCGTAGCTAAAACAACAGTAGCACTGCTAAAAGAAACAGTAGCATAGCTAAAAGAAACAGTAGCATAGCTAAAATGAACAGTATCGTAGCTAAAACAACAGTAGCACTGCTAAAAGAAACAGTAGCATAGCTAAAAGAAACAGTAGCATAGCTAAAATGAACAGTATCATAGCTAAAACAACAGTAGCACTGCTAAAAAAAAGTAGCATAGCTAAAAGAAACAGTAGCATAGCTAAAATGAACAGTATCATAGCTAAAACAACAGTAACACTGCTAAAAAAAAGTAGCATAGCTAAAAGAAACAGTAGCATAGCTAAAAGAAACAGTAGCATAGCTAAAAGAAACAGTAGCATAGCTAAAATGAACAGTATCATAGCTAAAACAACAGTAACACTGCTAAAAAAAAGTAGCATAGCTAAAAGAAACAGTAGCATAGCTAAAAGAAACAGTAGCATAGCTAAAATGAACAGTATCGTAGCTAACACAATAGTAGCACTGCTAAAAAAAAGTAGCACTGCTAAAAAAAGTAGCATAGCTAAAAGAAACAGTAGCATAGCTAAAAGAAACAGTAGCATAGCTAAAAGAAACAGTAGCATAGCTAAAATGAACAGTATCGTAGCTAAAACAACAGTAGCACTGCTAAAAGAAACAGTAGCATAGCTAAAAGAAACAGTAGCATAGCTAAAATGAACAGTATCGTAGCTAAAACAACAGTAGCACTGCTAAAAGAAACAGTAGCATAGCTAAAAGAAACAGTAGCATAGCTAAAAGAAACAGTAGCATAGCTAAAATGAACAGTAGCATAGCTAAAAGAAACAGTAGCATAGCTAAAATGAACAGTATCGTAGCTAAAACAACAGTAACACTGCTAAAAAAAAGTAGCATAGCTAAAAGAAACAGTAGCATAGCTAAAAGAAACAGTAGCATAGCTAAAACAACAGTAGCATAGCTAAAATGAACAGTAGCATAGCTAAAAGAAACAGTAGCATAGCTAAAAGAAACAGTAGCATAGCTAAAAGAAACAGTAGCATAGCTAAAATGAACAGTAGCATAGCTAAAAGAAACAGTAGCATAGCTAAAACAACATTAGCATAGCTAAAATGAACAGTATCGTTGCTAAAACAACATTAGCTTGGCTAAAACAACATTAGCGAAGCTAAAAACAACAGTAGCATAGCTAAAATCAGCATTAGCGTAGCTGCTTTTAGCAGCGCAGCACAAGAAACAGCAGCTTGGCTGAAAACAACATTATCTAAACACAGGGGTCTTGACTTTAGAGTGCCGCTGATGCCGTGTTATTTAGGACTTGACAGGGACGGCAGTGACGGCACCTCCAGCTTTAGCATTGCTTTTTCGCTAACTTGGCTAGCTGGCTAACTACTCTAGCTAGCTGGTATTAGTCCAGACACAGTACTGACCCTCTCATCTCAATCACCTCTGCTAAACTGACGGCGTTGTTCAGCTGGTTAGCCTGCCCTCACACCAGTGCCGTCCCCTCAGTGGACAAGCTTACGGCCCTGCGTTAGTGCCCTGTTTCGGTAGCTCCGTGGGGTCAACGGAGTATCTAAGTATCTGTCTATTACCTCCGGCTGTTGATACTCAGGTCTTTAAAAGTCGTCACACCGGAAAGTGAAATGCTAATAAAAGCTAGTTGGGAAGAGCTTTCTCGTTAGCGTGATCCCACTTAGCGACAGCACTTCTGCCGTTAACTGGCTTTCCCTCCCTGTCATCAGTGCTTGCTCCATTTTAGCACCACGGTCATGGTGTCACCCTCGTCAACATGAAACGGGAGCTGGACACACACATAACAGCTTCAGGAGTTACGAGAGCGAGAGCGAGCGAGAGCGAGATCAGCTCCTGATTTAACCCCAGAGAAAGTCTTACGCAGTTAAAGCCAGATGCTATGTGTGTCCTGGGCAAGCGAGGCAGATGCTGGCAGAGGGAGGTTTGGTGACTGGCCTGGACCCAGGACACCCAGAGATTGCAGGGTGGGGGTGGGGTAGGGTGCACTTTTTTGGTTTTGGCCTGTGTTGATCAGCTAAGTCACTGTAAGGGCTGGAGTTTTAGCCACAGTTAGCAGTTTTACAGTGTCTGATCATCTAATATCCTACTCTGTGACTAAAAAAAGATTTATTAAGCACATAAAATGAGCCGCCGTGTGTTTTCAAAGCTTAACGCTATTAATTCAGGGGTTCTTGTTAGCAGGCTATGCCAGAAAATGCTATTAATTTAGTAGAAACCTACTATTTTTTTATTCATTTTTAATAGTACGCTCCCATTTCCACACGTCTGCATTGATCAACGTTATTTAATGCATGTAAAACATCGCCACACACCACCCCATCACACACCACCCCGTTACACACCACCCTGTCACACACCACCCCGTCACACACCACCCCGTCACACACCACCCCGTCACACACCACCCTGTCACACACAGCTTTTTACACTTAATGTACAGAAAATAATATTTTAAGTGAATTGGTGCTGCTAGATCATGAAAGTAGCCACTACAACCCTGTTTGTTGTCTGACGCAAGATCCTGAACGTAGACAATAGAACTTTGTCTGTTGTTGGATGCAGTTTATCACAAACCACCCCGTCACACTCCACCCCGTCACACTCCACCCCGTCACATTTTATTGTGACTCCCATTTCTGAATAAAAAGGATAATATTAATGAAGATATCATTCATGTTGTGGATGTTTTTCTCTCAGTGTGTTTTCAAAGCTTAAAGCTATTAATTCAGGGGTTCTTGTTAGCAGGCTATGCAAGAAAATGCTATAAATTTAGTAGAAACCTACTATTTTTAATTCATTTTTAATAGCACGCTCCCATTTCCACACATCTGCATTAATCAACGTTATTTAATGCATCTAAAACATCGGCAAATAAATATTATTAAACCATTAAATGATATTTTATTCAACTTTATTATTATTCCCAGGATTATATGTGTGTCCCAGTTTGCATAGGTTACATGTATTTATTTATATTACATATTGGTGTGTGTCCCTTAGTTTGACTTACCACCCCGTCACACCAACTTGTTTTTTCTCTAAATTTCGTACTGTTGCTTTAAATAACGTCACAAAACATGAAGTGGTATCATTTGTGCCCTTGGAGAAGCCAGGAACTAAACGTTCTGACGTTTATTTTACGTCATTTATTGGTTGCTTTTTTATGTTAGTGAGGGTCAGTCAGGCTCAATCCAACCCACCCACCCGTCACACACAATAGAGAAAAAACTGTTTTTAATCAAACTTTTAATGTCCATAAAATATTTTTAAATAGATTAGTGCTGCTAGATCATATTCAGTCGTATTCAATAGAACTTTTTTTGTTGTTGGATGTAATTTATCACACACCACCCCGTCACACACCACCCCGTCACACGCAATAAAGAGGAAAAACAGTTTTTAATCAAACTTTTAATGTGCTTAAAATAATATTTTAAATCGATTGGTGCCGCTAGATCATAAACGTAGCCAATACAACCCTGTTTGTTGTCGGACGCAATGCATCACACACCACCCCGTCACACACCACCCCGTCACACACCACCCCGTCACACTCCACCCCGTCACACACCACCCCGTCACACACAATAAAGAGGAAAAACAGGTTTTAACCGAACTTTTAATTTACATAAAATATTTTTAAATAGATTAGTGCTGCTAGAACTTGAACGTAGCCAATAGAACTTTGTCTGTTGTTGGATGTAATTTATCACACACCACCCCGTCACACACCACCCCGTCACACTCCACCCCGTCACACTCCACCCCGTCACACTCCACCCCGTCACACTCCACCCCGTCACACACCACCCCGTCACACACCACCCCGTCACACACCACCCCGTCACATTTTATTGTGACTCCCATTTCTGAATAAAAAGGATAATATTAATGAAGATATCATTCATGAGGGCGAACAAATCTGTTGTGGATGATTTTTATGCACATTAAAAAAATTCGCCCTAGCCGCCGCTTCATAGAAGGACATTTATGAAGCTGGTTTTGAGAACTGTTTACGTTTCCAGTGTTGATGAAACGCTAAAATGCAAATACAAACGTCAGCGTACGCTAAAAGGCCGACTGCAGTCATCCAGGACTGTAGTTGAAGGTCTTTTAACAAATCTAATCATTTTATTTTCTCTGAGTGAGCTGAAGTGAGGGGGGGGGGGCAGGCGGGGGGGCCTCTCCATTTCAGTCTGTAATAAGCCCAAATTGGACCCCCCCCCCCCTCCCCACCTCCCACTCTCTCTCTCTCTTTTTCTGAAGAGCGGCGTGAGCCGAATTCCGCACCACACATCGAAGTTTACCCAGAAAACAACATTCCACTCATGCAAGAGTTTGACGTCAATGCTGGTGCATTTATAGAACGCGTAAACAGTGGGCCGCTCTCAGCCCGCTACTTAGCCATGACATTTCATCGTCTCTGTGTTTATGCTCTGCGTTCGCCTTCTTCTCCTTCTCCTCTACGCTTTTTTTTCTGGCCTCGTGCATGAAGGCCGGTCCCATGTGAGCCCCAGCCTGAAGGGGAAGGTGCTCAGCTTCCCCGCGGCTCATACCGGCCACTTCTGGGGATACTGAATAGGGTACTGTTCTGAAGGGAGTGGAAGGGTTGGGGGGGGGGTAGTTTTATGGTCCGTGGCTCACGTAGGTAGGAAAGAAGATCTGGAGAGGATGTTGGTGGTCCTCCTCGTGTGATGTCCAGCTCTCAGCAAAAAGGCAAAACGAACGTTACAGTGATAGTTCGGTCAGATTGTGATGAACAGCGTCCGAATCAGCGATTACTGTGGCATGCAGTTTGCATCGTGCTAATTGGTGGGGTATATACTTCCACTGCTTGTTAGCTACATTAGCCATGTAGTTTAGCCATTGAGAACGTAAATATCAGTTTATTTCACAACTTAAAATGTTAATATATTTAACTATTTAACCTAACTAAACATTTTTAGATATCTAGCTATTTA
>NC_132880.1:3606331-3621331 GCF_030463535.1 Salminus brasiliensis
GACAGGAGAAGAGTAAGAGAGGGGAGAGGACAGGAGAAGAGGGAAGGAGAGGAGAGGACAGGAGAAGAGGGAAGGAGAGGAGAGGACAGGAGAAGAGTAAGAGAGGGGAGAGGACAGGAGAAGAGTAAGAGAGGGGAGAGGACAGGAGAAGAGTAAGAGAGGGGAGAGGACAGGAGAAAAGTAAGAGAGGGGAGAGGACAGGAGAAGAGTAAGAGAGGGGAGAGGACAGGAGAAGAGTAAGAGAGGGGAGAGGACAGGAGAAGAGGGAAGGAGATGACAGGAGAAGAGTAAGAAAGGGGAGAGGACAGGAGAAGAGGAAAGGAGATGAGGAGAGAAAAGGAGAGGAGAGGGCAGGAGAAGAAAAGAGGACAGGAGAGGACAAGAGAAGAGCAGAATGGTAAATCAGAGAGGAGAGGAGAAGAGCAGATAGGAGAGGGGAGGAAACTGCGACTGTCTGCAGGGATAAAGTCCCTGAGGAGGCCTCAGATGGATAACCGAGTTTTTCTGTCTCCCTGACTCTAAAAGACACACACTGTCTCACACACTCTCACACACTCGCACTCCCTTTTTTGGTTGTTGACGAGGAGCTGCTAGTCTGCTCAGTTTCCAGACTGTTCTGCAGAGCTGAGTTCCACCTTCCCTCAGCCTGGTTCTGCCAGACTGACGTCTCCTCCTGTGAGCGATTACAGGTTACTGTACAGTTAATGAACCTATTGAGCCTCAATACCTCACCAGTCTGTACTTTCTTATACTGGTCCTTAGGTTTATACCAGTACACCTCCCAGTAGGGCTGTCCTACGGCAGTATTTATTGATGTCATGATGAATCACTGGGCAGTCTTGGAGGAGATCCTGACACTTTCGGGAGAAAAGGCCACCAAGCTGTCACTGGGGCGGTACCTTGCTTAACACTGGTGGTGCCACAGTGAGTAGCGCATCCCATTGATATGGAAGGCAGAGGGAGGACTACACGACCAAGCCAGAGAGAGCGAGGCCAATTGTGCATCCTCTCCTGGACTCCCAGCCACAGATTAGTGGTGGCATCACCAAGGAGAGCGAGCCATTGACAGGGCCTGCACTTGGACAGTAGGGCCACCCAGGAGCTCCACAACCTAATGTTTTCTTGTCTGTTTCAACTTATCAAACCTCAGGAGCACGAGAGAAGCTGATGCGTGTATCACGATGTCTTAACGTACTGGAATCACCCCCCACCCCCAACACCACCACCACCACCACCACCACCACCACCCCCAACCTCTGCACGCATTTGCTGATGGGAATCTCCTTTGTTTTTTCCAGAATCCCAAATCAGTGCCGTCAGCCACGCTTAGCAGGGGATATTCTCCCACCTCCCACATCAAAAGCCTGTCTTTCTTCAGGGAGACTCCACAAACACTCCACCACCACCCCTGCATCCGCAGCATCCGCAGCGCACACACACAGACACACACACACACACACACAGACACACACACACACAGCAGAGTGAAAGAGCATGTGTGTCTGAAAATGTGGAGGAGCCCAAAATAGAAGCGCTCCCTTTTAAAAGCGCAGTGCGTCCCCCTCCTCTACCACCACCACACCCACACCCACCCCAACCCCAGCCCCCACCCCAGCCGCCACCCCCCCAGTGCATTATTAATCCCAGTTTATTTATAACCCACTTTTTTCACAGGCACACTCTGGGTTGTGTCACAGCTTGTCTTTAATCTCCACTGGGAGTGGAGAGGGGGGATGAAGGGTGAAGAACACGCGAGAGGAGAAGAGAGACAAACACAGGGAGAGCGAGAGAGAGAGAGAGAGAGAGAGAGAGAGAGAGCTTCTGTCAGAGAAGCCCCGGGAGAATGGAGAAAGGGGGATATACACCTCAGAGCAAAAACAGAGAGACATATATATATATATATAGAGAGAGAGAGAGAGAGAGAGAGCAGCTTCCTGTCTTTTCCCGAGCAGGGAAGCTGTTGGGAATGACGGAGAAAATTCCACGTCAAGCGCGACACTGGCAACCTCGCTCAGAGAGTTTCCGTGGGAGCGAGAGCTTAATACTTAATGCCGCTATCAAAACACATAGACCCCGTTCACACCTGCCCACTTCAGGCGACTAGTATCTGGATTAGATCCGGATTAGATTTCAGCCACATGCGTTCATACAAGCGTCTCCGGTGAGTCAGACCGAAATCCGACTGCTGTGTGGGACGGAATACGCAAATTCGCTTGTGGCTCGGCATTTATTGCTGGTGTTCGGGTGGCACTGGGAGGGGTTTCGGTTGTCGAATGCATCTTGGAGCGACGGAGGCGTGTCTCAAATGCGTCTCAGATCAGACCGCCTCCTGAAGTGGTTTGAGTGATCGGATTCTTTCCTGGTTTAAATGGGTCTTGGGTGCGTTTGGCCTTATCCAGATATAATCCTGATACAGTGTAAATACGATACGATACACATTAAACACATGGATTGAGATGCCATAGTAGCTTCAGCATACAAGCCCTGGCCTGATGGGTATCGATATCGGGCTGATAACAGCTAAAATAAATGCTGGGTGGGAAATATAGGAAGGAAATCAGACTGAATCCAGTGAGAAAGATCTCTCCTGAAATCGCTGACATGGCCAACGCTTAGACTGTAGGGCCACCCAGGAGCCGGCACCCACAGCTTGGTGCTTTTATTCTGTTCTAAATAAGACAACTCTTTTGGTTTCCATAAAGAACCATGTTTATAAAAAAAGAACCCTTTTAAGGTCTTTAGAATCTTTCCTTGATCTTACTTTACCTGTTTCAAGGTGCTTCAAAGGATGCTTTGAACTATGCCATAGAATCCAGGCCTTCAAATCTGGACCTTGAATCCAGTTTCCAGTCCTGGATTTTGTTCTCGCTGGACGTTAAGGGAACAGTTCATGCATTATTGGCCACGTAGTATTACATCTACCAGGGATTACAAGGTCCAGGACTGGAACCTGGATTCAAGGTCCAGATTTGAGGACCCCTGACCCCTGAAGAACCACCTCTGTTTCTTCGAAAGTCCATGCTTTGTACCATCATCTTTGATCTGCTATCTCTGAGTCTAGATGAAGCAGCAGATGATCAAGCTCACAGCTTAGCGTGAGGGATGCTGCCCACATGATGGTTGAAACCCCTTCAGGGCATATTTGGAGCTCTGGATCTATCGTGGATCAATAGTGTCCATCAGTGAGCTGCAGTGTGGAAGCAGGGATGACCCATGTGACTGCTAGTTGGGAATTGTTAGGCCTCACGAGAGCTTTGATCAAGTGCTAGAGGACATCTGTCCATTTCCCACATCTGCTTCTTCCCGGTCAGGGCCGTGGCGAGCCTAACCGGAGTCAAGGCCGGAATACCCTCTGGGAAGGGGGGGAAGCAATCCATCGCAATGCTAGATAACGAACTACGGTAATTCCCTGGTATTGCCCCGCCCATGTTCTTATGCAGCAGTAAGAACCTCGTGGTCTGCATTCTTGGTGCTATTCTCGGACGCGTGAAAACCTCAGACCGGAGTCTCCAAGACTATGGATTCCGATTAGGACTTTGCTCTGCTCCTTGAAAGCAAATCTCCAGCAAAGTGCTGCACAAGAGATTTAGATTTGCCAGATAAACAGCGACACACACTCTCTCTCACACACACACACTTACACACTTACACACGCCAGCTCTAAAGCCAGCGGGGACGGGATGGGAGTGGAATTGTTGGGGAACGCTGGAGGAGAGTGTGCCTATTTATAGCGCTCCCTGTGGGTGATTACAGTAATCTAGGCACTAAGATATAATCTGATGAGGACTTAATCTGGGCTCTGCTGCGCTCCTTGGCCCGCTCCCAGAACGCCCCCCCCCCCCCCTCTCGTTCATTGATTAGCCCCGATCGGTTTGTGCCTCCCGGTCGGCCGCATCCCCGTCGCCTTCCCGATCCCCACCTTCGTCCAGAAAACCTCTCCCATGTGTTACGCAATCCCTCCATTTATCTTTAATGAGGAGGTAGCTCTCCGCTCTGCCTGGCTTCCTCTGCTATTTTCGTCTTCGCAGGTTGCGAAGCTGTAACCTGCATTTTCTAACCCCACCCCCACCTTCTCTGTTTTTGCATGCTTAATGCTACAGCGTAGATGGCATCCCTTCTCAAGACTGCTCCTGCCAGCACCTGAACCTGCATAGCACCCATCCCACGCGTGTTGAGCGTTATAAAACACTGTGGAACCATCAAAGACGAAGCTTAAGAGGAGGTACGGGAGTCAGTGGAAGGGTTTCAAGTGATGAAGTGAACCCTCCACCTTACCCGAAAACACAGCCGAAGGCAAGCTCGGTGTCCAGAGCCCTTTAGCATGCGTCGAGAAATGGCCAGGGTCGAAGTTTAGCCAGCTGTGGCTTCGGCTAGTCCAGTTTTAAGGGTCCATACTGATTGTTCGATTCATTTAACAGCGTTTAGAGGTCACCCCTCAAAATTCTGCCCCACCCCCCAGGCAAGCAGGTTGCTCAGAATTAGGCACATGGTATTGGCGTCGTCTGTGACCAATAATGATACTATTTTTAAAGCGAAACTGTAGAAAATGTCAATGTCTTGCTCAACGGCTCCCCCTACAGCCGAGAGGTAGGATTCGTCCTTTGAGCCGCCACTGAAGGACACGCTTTTCTGGACGAGCTGAGAGATCCAGGAGGTTTTTTTATATATATATTTTACTGTTCCGTTTCTTTGCACACGCCAGATTGAATATTTTCAGTCTATGCTGAGCTGAGGTGGGGAAGTGAGGGTCGGAGACAGACCACCTAAATCTGGCCCTCAACAGGGGAGTTGAATCAGGTGTGCCTGAGCAGGAAAAGCACACAACTGTGCAGGAATCCATCCCTCCAGTTCAGCAGGAGTTCCCCCAGCCCTGCTGTAGAGGACAAGCACTTATTCACACCTGGAAAGTCATTTAACCAGGGATGCCCAAACTTTGGCACGGGACAACCCATGACAGTGGTTCCGTGCCTGGTTAAATGGTTCTTTGTGTCTTCATGGAACCTCATGTAGTTCATTCTTTATAGAAATGCTTCTACATGGGGCTCTAATGCACTACCACTACGGCCTGAGCCATGCCGCTTTGCCATCAGCAGCCGGAGTCAGAGAGAGCACAATTGGCCAATTCAATAGATGGCTGGTGTGATTGCTAGTGCTAGTGCTAGGGTTCTATATACAACAGAAAGGGTTCCACTAATGTTACAATATTACAGAGAACCTTAAATACACAGAAGAACACAGAGCTGAGGCATTAGGAGGGGAATCGTGTGGAGGGCGGGTTTGGGTCTGGTGTCCGCTCCCATCAGTGCAACAATATGAGCAATATGAGCGAGTCCCTTGCACTGTGTGTGTGTGTGTGTGTGTGTGTGTGTGTGTGTGTGTGAGTAAGTGTTGTGGGTGGACGCCTCCATAATCATGGAAGCCTTCTCCTGCCTCTTCAGTCTGCCGTGTGGCGGAGGCTCTAACTGGATTTCCTCTCTCTGCATATAGTCCACTGAGCTGTGGAAATACCCTTGGCCTGGTCTCCTAGATACCCAACCTCCTGAGCCACACTCGTCCCTTAATCATACACAACAGCCTCCTCTCTCTCTCTCTCTCTCTCTCTCTCTCTCTCTCTTTTCCCTCTTCTTTCACCTCTTCGTCTCTTCCGAGGACGAACCACCCGTCTCCCTCAGTTTGGCCAACAGTGCTAATGCTACATGTCCAAATATTTGTGGACACCCCTATCTAATGAATGCTTGCACCCACTGCTGACGGAGATTCAGCTGGTCCAGTCCCTGTAGAGACGTATTGGAGGGGTATAAAGACCCTCAGCAGTGGAAGAACTGTGTTCTCTGAAATGATGGATGGTGATCCATCCAATACTTTTGGGATGGGTCAGGGAGTTGAGGTTGAGATGAGGTGAGGTGAGGCGGTGAACGTCCCAACATCCTGACCTCACTAACGCTGTTGTTGCTGAATGCAGTCAAATCCTCACAGCAGTGGTCCTTATAATCTAGTAGAAAGCCTTCTTCCCTGGACAGTAAAGCAGGTTAAAGTCTTTTTAATGCCCTTGATTTCGGAAGAAACAGTGAATGAGCAGCTGTCCCAATACTTTTGTCCAAATGTGTATATCTAGGTTAAGAGCACTGTTCCCACATACTGTAAGAATTGCGTCCTGTCGGCTTCTCCTGCGAGCAACTGGAAGAGCTTCAAACAGCGTGGGCTGCTGGGAGACGCTGCGCTTCGTCGGAAGTCTCTCCGTCGTCCTCATCAACGCGTTCTCAGTTTTTTCCGCTGTGTTTTTCAGCACGCGGCAAAGAGTTCACAGACTGATCATTAGATTTCCTCCCTTGTTTGATCGTTTACAGTTTATTTACAGCAGAAAACACAGAGTCCCACAGTCACGCTGCACCGGCCTATTAGCAACCTGTTTGTTCGGTACACTCAGTACTCAGAAGGGTTCTTCAAGAACCTTGACAACACAAAGAAAGTTCATAAACAAGGAAATCTCTTATTTAAAAGAACTTTTATAAAAATATGGTTCTATGTTTCACCAAAACGTTTTTTATAGAACCCTTAGTAAAGGCAGTGGTGCTGTGTAGAACCATCACAGCCTACAGAACATGTTCCACGCTTAAAAGGTTCTTTAGCTGGTTAGTAGTTTTTTTTTATATACAAGAAAATTTCCTTCCCTGTTTTCTAGAATCATGAATAGCACCAAAAAGGTTCTGGGCTGTGGTTCTGATTAGAACCATGAAATCCCAGAGAACCAGTTGAATGCTTGAATGGTTCTTTGCCTGGCTAAAGGGTTCTCCATATACTATGTAATCGCTTTTTTTATAGAACCTTTTCAAAAGGGTTCCCTAGAACTGTTTTTTGTGGTACTACGTAGAACCTATTTCACTTTGAGTGTACATTAACAAAGCAGGGCAGTGGTCCTGTTTAGAACCATGAAAACCTAAAGTACATGTTCAATGCAGCAATGGTTTTTTGCCTGTTTAAAGGGTTCTTCATATATAAGGAACCATTTTTAAAAAGGTTCTATGGTTTAAAAAGGGTTTCATAGAACACTTTACTAAAGGTTCTGATTAGAAGCATGAAATCCCAGAGAACCAGTTAAATGCTTGAATGGTTCTTTGCCTAGTTAAAGGGTTCTCCATATACAATGTAATGTGCTTTTATAGAACCTTTTCAAAAGGGTTCCCTAGAACCGTTTTTGTGGTATTAAGGAGAACCTATTTCACTTTGGGTGTACATTTAACAAGGCAGGGGTCAGTGGGGGCAGTGGTCCTGTTTAGAACCATGAAAACCTAAAGTACATGTTCAATGCTTCAATGGTTCTTTGGCTGGTTAAAGGGTTCTTCATATATGAGGAAATACAAAGTAAGGTGTTTTTCTAGAACCTTCTAAAATGGTTCTACACAATAAGATATAGAACCCTTTTCACCTAGAGTTTATATGTAACTACGCAAAGATGCATTTAGGCTCTCAAATGGTTCTTTAAGTTGTCATGGTTCCCTATTAAGCCCCTTCTCCCAATTCCCCTAATTTCCTAGAAAGTCAAGTCTCTGCTTTCCATATCAATGACGTCCAGGAAGTTTCCACACCCACCACCACCCCGTCATCTCCGCCAGAGCCGCCCAAAACACCTCCAAGTTCATCGACTTCCTCCCAATTACAGACAGACTCCTCCCACCTAATCGTATGCTAACAGTCAAAGGAACCCTTGAAGAACCCCCCTTTTTTCAAGGGTGTAGAACAATTTGGCATGGGTGAATCAGCTGATGGGTTTGCTTGGGTCAGCTATGAGGAGTCTAGCAGGGAGGGCTTCAGGCCCATTGACAGTCCATTCATAGACAGCTCCATGAAGCTGCCAGAGGAAATCTGTGCCAAGCTCATCAGGTTAGTGGAATAGAGTGACCTCGGCCTCTGCCGTGCTCTGACGTCAAAGGCTCGGTGCGGTCGGCCAGGGCCCAGGCAGTGGACGTATATATATAGCACCTGCTCGGCCCTGTTGAAGGAAGGGTTAATCTGATTTCGGAGTAAGCCGAACGCTTCCGCCGCATTGGCGTGTTGGGAAACCGAGGCTGGCGAGGTGTTGTTGCGGCTGACTGACGGCTGGGTTAATGTGTTCTCAGCAGCGCTACTGGTTGAGGTGGGGGGTGGGGGGGTACTGTTTTTCTTAGCTGCTTTGCTTCACACCTGAGACCCCCGCAGTCTGCAGAACAGCATCAGTTCCCGTCCTTGAGTGTGTGTGTGATGAGTCTGCAACGTGTAACGGAAAGCACCCAGGCTGCTTCCTCTGAAGGCGTGTGTTTACTTGATGATTATGTTTGTGTGTCGTCTAGATGTTCTGTTTTTCCGTTATCTAGACCAGGGAGGGAGTTTCACAAAGTCTGGATGTCCAATAGGAAGTCTGGACAGACCATATAAGGACAATAAGCTGCCTTTTCCCCCACACACTCGCTAGGACTCCCCTATTTCACAACGCTACCAGCGCTGGGAGGGTGAGGGCTAGCAACGTCGTCGTACAGTTTAACATGCTTGAAGGAGAGCCCTAACTAACCCTGACTGATGGGGTGGGAGGGGTAGATATAGGGCCACCCTACCAACCCAGAGAGAGCGAGGCCTGCTATGCTCTCTGGGACTCCGACCCGGCCATGGATGGCCATCCGTGGCCAGGTTGGAGTCCCAGAGAGGCAAAGGAACCACTGAAGAACCGGTAATCACCGGTGATGCCACAGCCATCCGTGGCCAATTCGTGATCCTAGAGAGCATAGCAGGCCTCGCGCTCTCTGGGCCCAGGGCCCAGGCGGTGGACATTCTGGTGATGGAGCCAGTGTTTACACGACTGTGTCCCAGGTCCATACGTCCGCACCCAGGACCAATTCTGAGCTCGTTGGAGCTCGTCACCACCCAAGAACACCTGCAAACAAGGGGCTGTGCAAGCCGTGCAAGCGAACCCCAGACCACTGATTTCAGGAGGGCCGGAGATCGGCACTCTGGGCAGTTCCCATGCTCAAAACGTTCGGAAAACGTTCGGAAAAACGCCAGAGAACATTAGTCTTTGCTCAGAGGGTTAATCCTGGCCTTCGGTTCTTACGGATGCAGTGTAAATTGTTTACACTGATGGATCTCTCTCTACGTGGGTCCAGTGTCTTCATCAGGAAGTGGCGTGCAAGGCTTTACCGACAATACTGATTGCAGCAGAATGGCTGATGCCGTGTTCTGAGCTACAGTTGTCTGCTCTGTGGTTACGCAGGGGAAGGGACATCAGTCGTAAGGCTTTCAATTGAAGCGTGTCCCAGCGGACCTGCGACTCGTTTATCTTTTTATCGCTATTAGGAAACGTTAGATGACAGATGCGGAGTGATGAGTTGCGACGGGTTTGAAAAAGAAGAGCATGAAGAGCGAGCGCTGAGGGCTCTGCGAGTGGTGTGAGAGAGTGCCAGATGTGGCAGTAGGTCAGTTTTCCTGGAAAGCTGACGCAGCTCGTGCCGTGGAAGAAAGCACCGCAGTGGTCAGCAGTTACAGAGGCACTGATTCACACTGGGGCAGGGAGACACCGCCGCCAAATGGGGTAGAGGGCTACTGGGTTGCTGTGCAGGGAGGTTTCCGTTTCCCACTGCAGTTCCATTAAACGTCTTCAGAGGCTCGCACAGTACATCCCCACTGAACGTCCTGACCTGTCGAGGCATGGACTCGACAAGATCCTCCAAGAAGGTTCCTGTGGTATCTGGTACCAAGACGTACCACGGCAGCAGATCCTTCTTCAAGTCCTGCAAATAGTGGTGAGGTGGGGCTTCCATGGATGCCCCACCACTGTTCACTGGTTGTCCTTCCTTGGCCTACAAGACTTGCCTGGAGATGTTCAGACCCAGTGCCAGTGGTGCCAGCTGGAGGTGCCGGATCAGTTCTGACCAGCTACTGCCTGATTAAGATCTGGCAATCTGGCAATCATATCCCCTAGCCTGAGCCCTCGCCCCCCTGGCTTCTACCTTTTCTTTACTCTTCTATTGTCAACCAGAATCCTGACCGCTGTCTGACTGTCTGTTTGTTGTAATGCCTGAGGTAAGGGTTCTGGCCTGATCCTGGATCGGGGCCGGAACCGTAGAGCGTAGAGGGTCACAGACCCTCAATGCCAGGGGTCACCCGTTAACATTATGGCACTGGAAAGTTAGACGTTGTTACAGTAACGCAAGGCGACGCAGGCAAATGTCATCCCGGGCATAAATGCTGTACACGCAGACCAGAATGCCTCCTGTCACACACACACACACACACACACACACACACACGCTCTCTCTCTTTTGATAGCAGTGGCCTTTTTCTTATGTAACTAAACCAGCAGGTCAAGTCCGGTCCGGTTTTAACGCTGTACTCTGGAACCAGTGCTGTAGTCTAGCCTGAAGTAAAAACTGGGGGAAATAGCTGTTAGCAAGACTAGCCTAGCCAGCTAGCTACATAAATACTGCTAGCATGCTAGCAAATGCCCCCCTCGGATTCTTGTGAAGCTAATAGCACTTTCTGTCTTTCTCTCTCCGTAGCGGTGGAGGTGAAGAGCTCGCTGTCCTCTGGCATGCAGAGTCCAGTGGGCGGAGGAGGTGGGGAGCAGGGCGGAGGAGGTGGAGGAGGAGGTGGAGGAGGAGGAGGAGGAGGACCGGTGGACCTGCGGACGGACCCTCGGTTAAGCGCCCTTAGCGGGATGGACCCAGCGTTGAGGGAACAGCAGCTCCAGCACGAGCTGCTCCTGTTGAAGCAGCAGCAGGAGCTCCAGAAGCAGCTGCTCTTTGCTGAGTTCCAGAAACAGCACGAGGTCTTGACCCGCCAGCATGAGGTCCAACTGCAGGAGCACCTCAAGGTAACAGTGTGGTCCAGAGGATCGGCCAAGGCTGTGGCGCACTGATCTCATGTTTCCAAACTGTGCTGTGAGAGTCTGACTTACTTTGTTCTGATGAAACACGGGTGAAGTCATGTGGTCCAAAACAGTGCAGTATTATTGGTCAAACTAATGCAGGTCATTATATCATTAACATCTACCTGGTCTGTAAATCATGACCTACATGTACTGTAAACATACAGTCAATATACTGAGAATACATAGTACCTCTACTGTCAACATATAGTCAATATACTGTCAATACCCAGTAAATATACTGTTAACATACAGTAAATATACTGTCAATACATAGTAGATATACTGTTAACATACAGTAAATATTCTGTCTGTATATAGTCACAATACTGTCAATACTCAGTGAATATACTGTCAATACCCAGTAAATATACTGTCAGCATACAGTAAATATACTGTTAACATACAGTAAATATACTGTCAATACATAGTAGATATACTGTTAACATACAGTAAATATTCTGTCTGTATATAGTCACAATACTGTCAATACTCAGTGAATATACTGTCAATACCCAGTAAATATACTGTCAACATACAGTAAATATACTGTCAATACATAGTAGATATACTGTTAACATACAGTAAATATTCTGTCTGTATATAGTCACAATACTGTCAATACTCAGTGAATATACTGTCAGCATACAGTAAATATACTGTTAACATACAGTAAATATACTGTCAGCATGTAGTAAATATACTGTCAACATATAGTCACAATACTGTCAACATATAGTCATTATACTGTCAATACCTAGTCAATATACTGTCGATACATAGTAAACATACTGTCAACATATAGTAAACATACTGTCAACATATAGTAAATATACTGTCAACATATAGTCAATACCCAGTAAACATACTGTCAACATACAGTAAATATACTGTCAATACATAGTAGATATACTGTTAACATACAGTAAATATTCTGTCTGCATATAGTCACAATACGGTCAATACTCAGTGAATATACTGTCAAGACCCAGTAAATATACTGTCAGCATACAGTAAATATACTGTTAACATACAGTAAATATACTGTCAGCATGTAGTTACAATACTGTCAATACCCAATAAATATACTGTTTACATACAGTAAATATTCTGTCTGCATATAGTCACAATACTGTCAATACTCAGTGAATATACTGTCAATACCCAGTAAATATACTGTCAATACATAGTAGATATACTGTTAACATACAGTAAATATTCTGCCAGCATGTAGTTACAATACTGTCAATACCCAATAAATATACTGTTTACATACAGTAAATATACTGTCAACATATAGTCAAAATACTGTCTGCATATAGTCTGTGAATATACTGTCAATACCCAGTAAATATACTGTCAGCATACAGTAAATATACTGTTAACATACAGTAAATATACTGTCAACATACAGTAAATATACTGTCAACATATAGTCAAAATACCGTCAATACCCAGTCAATATACTGTCGATACATAGTAAACATACTGTCAACATATAGTAAATATACTGTCAACATATAGTACATATACTGTCAACATATAGTCAATACCCAGTAAACATACTGTCAACATACAGTAAATATATTGTCGATACATAGTAAATATACTGTCACCATACAGTACAAATACTGTCAATACATATTTGTATAATTAAAAAAAAAAGTTAATATACTTTTGTTATTTACAGTCAGTATACTGTCAGTATACAGTAAATATAGTGTTTGTAGTAAAGAACTGTAAGTGTACTGTTAATATTCTGACACATTCGACTAGATTCACATGGCTACCAGATCAGGTACAACCTAGGAGGGACATTCCAGTAAAGTATTCGGACGCAGCCGGCTGTCGGCAGCCCGCTCCAGTAGCCTGACCTGAACACTGCCTCGCTGAGCTCCACACAGTATTTCTGAACAAACTGACCCCAAACTGACTTTACTTGTCTTTGTGATTTCAGTTCAACATTTACTTTTTTAAACGCCCTCCTGTTACCTCCCAGCAGAGCTGCTGGCCCATGCAGACCACACTCTGACCGCTGGGCAGCAGGTCTCTGCTGGGGTCTCCAATACATAAATAAACACAGTTGAAATATATATAAACCTAAATGTAAATTCTGCATGATTTTCATTCGGGGGTAATGAAGATTGTGGGGGTTAATGAAGGGAATTCGGACCTGAAGACCCTTTTAAAGGGAAAATGCATGCTTTAAGTTTAGGCCACGCCCACTCACGGTTCAAATCACAACACAGAGACAGCTATTTTTAACACTAAACAGATACAGAGACACACACCGGTAATATCATTGCATCACACCCCTACTGCCTACTAATTAGAGCCAAGTGAGGTGAAGTTATGCTTTGTTAAAAGGCTAGCTCGGCTCTTACCGGCTGTTAAGTGAGAGAGTGTGAGAGCGAGAGAGCGCGAGAGCATGAGAGTGACTGTACCCTATCCAAGTAAAAAAGCAATGAAAACCTCACAGATCCTGATGTTCCAGAGGGAAAGCTTGTGAGTGTGTGAACAGGTTTGAATTGGTTGAGTTGCTGTGTGTGTGTGTGTTGGTGTGTGTGTGTTGGTGTGTGTGTGTGCGCACATTTTGTATCGGCCTTTGATTTGTTCTGTGTGTGCGCAGAGCTCGGGTTGACGTCTTGTGTGTGTTGTGAGGGGGAGTTATGACGTAGTTCATATGTACTCTGTGTGACCTCTTTACCTTTGCCTCCTGGCTATGTTTGTGTGTGTGTGTGTGTGTGTGTATGTGTGTGTGTGTGAGCAGCAGCAGCAGGAGCTCCTGGCAGTGAAGCGTCAGCAAGAGCTGGAGCAGAAGAGGAAGCTAGAGCAGCAGAGGCACGAAGAGCTGGAGAAACAGAGGCTGGAGCAACAGCTCATCATGCTCCGCAACAAGGAGAAAGGCAAAGAGAGTAGGCAGCAGACACACACACACACACACACACACACTCACACACACTCACCACAGCACCCATTCCCCCCAGCATTGGGCTGTGCAGTGGCTGGCTGAGGCGATGGGGTGATGAGTTTCTGAAGACCTGGAAAACAGTGAAATTCCATAGTTCCCTAATTCCAGTGTCCATCATTTAGTTTTGGTGTGTTAAAATCATGTCATACAGAGAATTATATAGACTATATATACACACACTGTACATACGTAGGTATTTACAGGTTATACTATGCTCGTATGTATTGCCTATGTGCACATATGCAATAATAAGCCCAACATTTATTGTATATATGTAAATATCTATGCAATAGTCATATGGCCTATTTATATTGTATATACACATACTTATAATAAAGGATATGTTCCATATGTATTACATATATGAAAGAACCTATATGCAATATATGTATGTATATATGTGTGTGTACCTATATACCTGTATTTAGGTACCTATATTATGATGTATTAAATAGTAGTATCTAGTGCATATATAGTTAATAATAACACTGCACTCAGTTTTGTTCACATTCTTTTGAAGCGCAACAAGAAACTGAGGCTCTCAGGGCCCCCAGAGCCTCGTTCTCTCTTAATGGTTTGCTCCATTAAGAATCTAATCAGTAAAAAAAAAAAAAAAGCAGCACAGCAGCAGGTTGCATAATGGAAGCGGAGCCGATGTGTTCCGGATATAAATAGAGAGAGCGGTACGTCAGCGCGCTAAATCAAATGATGGTTTTACATTAAGGGAGGTTTCAGGAACAAATGCTTTCACACTCTAGATGAATCCGACAGCTGTGTGGTCATCGCGCGTGACGTAATCCGCTCAGCCGATTATGAATGAGCCGAGGGTTTGCGGTTCGTGGCCGAGAAGTGCACCATTAGCTCAGCTGGCCTGCTGTTTGGAATGGTTAACGCAGAGGAGTGGAGAAACCAGCTTCAGAACTTCCATGTAAAACCTGACCCGCAAAAATGAGACCCGATTTCTGAGGACAGCGAGAAGCACTGTTCCTATCCAGCAGTCGTGGAAAAGAAGTGCATAGGATGGCCGTTAAGCCGTCCTTTACCCCTCGAAACCATCACTGTCAGAAATGACCCATCTGTCAATCACTAGTTTTGACCACTGGATCGAGTTCAAAATACTGACATCCATAATTGT
>NC_132880.1:3626331-3803831 GCF_030463535.1 Salminus brasiliensis
AAAGCCCCTCAGAATGGGCTACAGCAGCACGTAGTGTTCCTAAAAATCCTAAGATCATTGGCTCCTGCTTTGTTTTTGCAGTACAGGCCTCCACGCAGCTGGGCTGTGAAACACTAGCAGGCTGGCTGTGATGAAGAACCCATGCATTATCTGTGTTTATGTGAGTGTATGGGGGTCACAGCTGTGGCCTACGTGAACAGCGAGCGGTGAGTAGGTCCTGCTGTTGACACGGCCATGACCCCATCCGGTTCATCACTAATGCGGACGCCTGGGCTCAGAGAGGCTAAAAATAGCTGTTTAAGGGGCGGGGGAAATGGGAGGGAGCTGTAATGGTGGCCTGCGGGGACTCTGTCCATGCTGCGGCGGACGTGTTTTGATGAATACGAGCGTGATGGGCCGTGGTCTGGCCTGTTTAGAGAAAGAAAGGAGCTGCTTATGCAAAACAGGTTAGGCCTTAAATCGGAGGTCGTTCAGCTCACATGCTGACTGAGTGGCTTTAATGGGACGGTTCAGGTGGAAGCCATCGTGGCTTACCTCGTCTTCACGGATCATTGAGCTATGGAGCAGTGGAGGAACTGTGCTTTCTGGAATGATGGATGGTGGAGCTCCATCCAGTACTTTTGGGATGATTTGGGGAGTTGGGGATGATGAGTTGGGGTGGTGATCATCATCATCCAACATCCTGACCTCACTGACTGAGCGCTGTTGTTGCTGAATGCAATCAAATTCTCATCGCAGTGGTCCCTAAAATCTAGCGGAATGCCTTCTTCCCTGGACAGTAGAGACAGTTACTCCAACAAAAGCATGAGAAACTCTTTTTAATAGCCTTGATTTCAGAAGAAACAATGAATGAGCAGGTGTCCCAATACTTTTGTCAATATAGTGTATATAAAAGGTGTGGTTATTATTACAGTGCCCCAAATTTCTGAGAACCTCCTGCACATGCATCTCTCTCTCTCTCTTTTGCTCTTTCTCTCTCCCTCTCGCCCTCTCTCTCTCTTAAAACGGAGGTCCTTCAGCTCACATGCTGACTTGAGTGGAGGCTTTAATGGGACGGTTCAGCCATCGTGGCTTACCTCGTCTTTGCTGTAGCACTGGATTTAGGCCCAGTATTGGCCCACAATTACAATATTAATGCATGCATAGTGAGGACAAGTAGGGACGACGACTAACGCTGACCTTTGTGTGTGTGTGTGTGTGTGTGTGTGTGTTTCTAGTCTCCTCAATGTGCAGCAGTGCACCCGGCTCTGGCCCCAGCTCCCCCAACAGCTCCAACAGTGCCATAGCAGAGAACGGCTCCAGCGGCTCCGTCCCAAACATCCACGCTGAGGTGAGCTATAACACTCTTCAAGCCTCTCCTCTCTCTGAAACCCACCCTGACCTCTCACAGCTCCCACCGATCGACCATAAACCCTCCTAACACTTAATCAAAACCTCCAGAACCCTAATAAAACCCTTGTAGACCCTTGTAGAACTTTTTAAGCTCAGGGCAGAACCTTAAAGGAATAGTTCCCAGACCCAGATGCGGTCAGTCAGTCAGCCAAGATGTTTGATATCCGAAATGTGCTTCTTTAGTCTGGAACAGGAGATGCTAGGCTAATGTTGCTAACGAACACTAGACTTAGACTGTCACCAATCTCATCTCTGTGAATACACACCAAATGACAAAGTTTCAGAGATGCGATTGTTGACACTCCAGGTAGGTCCAGTGTTTGTTAGCGACATTAGCCTAGCATCTCCAGTTCTAATCTAAAGAAGCACACTAGCCATGGGAGCATCGTAACCTTGAGAGAAAGTGTGTGTGTGTGTGTGTGTGTGAATTTGTGCCACAAAACACTAGCCACTCGCTGCAGGGCAGGAACATTGCAGCTGTCTGATTGACTGCCTTCAGTGACCAGCATATTAAACACGTACACACACTCTCAGCACATCTGCGTTCTACACGAGCATTAGGTTGTCCATTTTAATCTCCGTATGCAAACAAACAAACAGCCATTTGAGAATATTCAATAGCCTTTACCATTTTAAAGATTTGCATATTTGATATTAGATATGCAAATTAGCTTATATACTCTCACAGTCAAGAACGTGAGACGTCTGTGCAACCAAAACAGCTCTGACCCATCGAGACATGGACCTCTAAAGGTGTCCTGTGGTGTCTGGCCCCAAGACTATAGCAGCAGATCCTTTGTAAGAACTGTGTGTAAGCTGTGAGGTGGGGCCTCCATGAGCATCAGTGAGGCCTGGGCACCCAAGATCCTGAGGTCTGGTCCATCCTTGGAGCACTTTTTGGTAGGAGCTGGGCACACACCACAAGAAGGTTTAGTCAAACACCTTTCCAACTGTTAAGCGTTTGGGTTTGTGCTGCAGCCAGTGGCACAGGGAATGTTTCACTGGTAAGAATGAATTCAATTAAGCACCAGCTTGCCCATTATTATAATTATTATTATTATTATATTATTATATTATTATTACTTTCCCAAACTGAATGTTCAATTGCTGTCCAATGTGTAGCCCAAACCCCGTCCTTCGACAGGTGCCACTGGAACCGCAAAATCAATGTTAAAAATGACCCGAATTTTATTGCGTGTAATTGAACACCTGTTTTTCCATGCATATCGAACAGAAATAGAACAGACACCTGTACTGCTACTCCCAAGTCCAGGTGCAGCAGCGATGTTTGGTTGGACAGGTTGTTTTGGGGCTTCAGTTCTAGATCTAGCTGCTTTTCTACGTCATAACGTCTTCACCTACGTCACTGTTGTCAGGGGAATCGGTAATTGTTGGGCTGATGAGGGTTGTTATATTTCCTCCCCGTGTATTTCTGGGCCGTGTACATTTGTTATTTTTGCAAACAGAGCTTGCAGTCTGCCTCTAATCAATCCCCCTTATGCCTTTTGGGGAAATGAAGCAAAAAAAAAAAAAAAGCTAAAAACCCAACAACAACAGCCGCAGCAATCCTCCGTGCAGTTAGCGAAAGATTTTCCCCAGAAGTAGGGCAACAAATATAGCACACATCAGTCTCGTCAGCCAGCCATTTTCTGCCTATCGGTTCGCTCGATCGCTGCCGTTCCCCGCGAGCGGCCGATGACATAACCAGCAGGCCGTTGTTTTGCCGCGGCGCGTGCGTGAGCACATTCATACCTCATCCCAAAAATAGCTGCCGGAGATCGTTATTCCACAGCCGCCGCTGCTGGAGGGGAACGGGCATGCGGAGGAAGGACGGGACAATGATCATCCTCGCCGCCGCCGCAGTGAACTTAAGTTGGAAAGGTCAACATGCCCAATAACGGGCGTCAAGTAGGGGGGTATTAAACCTCCTGGAGTGTTGGAGAGTACAAAAAGTTAGCAGTTGCTGTTCAGAAGTTTGGAATAATTGAATCTAGGGCTGGGCGATATGGAAAAAATACTAGATCACGATATTTTTTATTTAAAGACCTTTTTCACGATATTTATCACGATACGTGTAAATCACAGACTAAAAACATCAGTAGCAACAGATTCTTAAATAAACAAACCGTCCCGTACTGAATACAGTGATTTCTACTCAACACCTGCTGCTCTTCATCTAATTACCCCAGTCTAATTACACTGTTAGTACTGAAACCTGCAGCTGATCAGTAGATATTTATTAAGCAGTAATAACAGTCTCCTCCACATGCTTAGAAAAGCTTATTGTTATCACCATAACGAAATGTATCACGATATATCGTGATCGTCATATTGCCCAGCTCTAATTAAATCCATTCTTTCCACCTACCAGTTAAACGGTCCCTCTGCAACTGGCTGCAGCACAAGCCCAAAGCATGCATGATCCATCCGCCCCCATGTTTAACAGTTAGAAAGGGCTTCTTTTCATAAAACAACCTTGTTCATCATTCAACCTTGTTAGACTCACTAGCTTGGTGAGTCAGAGCGGGATGGACGTTGTGCTTTCACTGCACGTCAATACAGCCCATTCACAGCATCAGGACAAAGTGTGTGTGTGTGTGTGTGTGTGTATGTGTATGTGTGTGTGTGTTTAAAACTGGCCACCGAATAAAACATGCGTACAAGTTTTTTGTACGGTGGGGGGGGGGTGAGAGAGCACTGCCGGGAGTGAATGAGCAATTTTCCACTCGTAGTGCATTCGTTCATCAGGCTTCATCAGACTCGGAGGCCGGGCGGGTCACCACCGCTGCCCCAAACACACTTCACAGCCTGCACTGTGGGTCACTGAGCCCAGTCACCCGGTTAGTGATTCAGCGTCAGATATAAAGAGTGTAAATGAATAGCGAAGGCCTTGAACACGGCAACTGCTGTCTCTATTTGAAGCTCTCTCTCTTTGGCAGAGCGTCATTGTGAATCCATTGCCACTGTTGAAATTCTAGCCTTTTGTTACTGTTGTCATGCACAATATATGTCCAAAAGTTTGTGGACACCTCTTCTAATGAATGCTGAATTCAGCTACTGCAAGTGCACACACACACACATACAGCTTGTCTTGTCACTGTAGAGGAGTAAAGCCAAAAGAACAGGACTCTCTGGAGCAGATAAACATGAAGTTATTGACACCATGCTGCCTAATGCCAGGCGTGGGCTAGAGGGGTATCAAGCCCCCCAGCATTGAGCTGTGGAGCAGTGGAAGAACTGCGTTCTCTGGAATAATGGATGGTGGAGCTCCATTCAGTATTTTTAGGATGATTTGGGGAGTTGGAGATGATGAGGTTGGGTGGTGATCATCATCCAACATCCTGACCTCACTGACTGAGCGCTGTTGTTGCTGAATGCAATCAAATTCTCAGTGCAATGGTCCCTGAAATCTAGCGGAATGCCTTCTTCGCTGGACAGTAGAGACAGTTACTCCAACAGAAGCAGGAGAAACTCTTTTTAATAGCCTTGATTTCAGAAGAAACAATGAATGAGCAGGTGTCCCAATACTTTTGTCAATATAGTGTATATAAAAGGTGTGATATTACTATTACATTGCCCAAAATTTCTGAGAACCCCCTGCTCATGCATCTCTCTCTCTTGCTCTTTCTCTCTCGCTCTCGCGCTCTCTCTCTCTCTCTCTCTCTCTCTCTCTCTCTCTCTCTCTCTCTGTGTCTCTGTGTCCGCAGCAGCTGCGTTCTCTGCACCAGTCTCTGAATGCGGACGGGACAGCGAGCCCCCTCAGCCTGTACACTTCTCCGTCTCTGCCCAACATCTCCCTGGGCCTGCCGGCTAATGCCCACATCACTGTGCGTCCTTACATCTCACACACACACACACACACTCTGTGCGATCCGTTTCACACCAGACCCCTTTAACCCTTTCAACCTCTCCCCTCCAGGCCCCTCAGAAGCTGAGCGTTCAGCAGGATGCGGAGCGGCAGGCTCTCCAGTCCCTCCGGCAGGGCGGGGCTCTGACCGGGAAGTTTGTGAGCACTTCGTCTCTGCCGGCCCACGACCCGGACCCCGCAGCCCCCACCAACAGCCACAGCACACACTCCTCCCTCTTGCAGCACGTCCTGCTGCTGGAACAGGCCCGCCAGCAGAGCGCCTTGCTCGCAGGTACACACACACACACACACACAGAATAACACAATCTGATACACACTATGTATCCAAATGTTTGTGGACATCCTTTCTAATGAATGCTGAATTCAGCTACTTTAAGTTGCGCCCATTGCTAGCACAGATGTGCCCAAGTGCACACACACATAGTTTAGTCTAGTCCTAGTACTGCCAATAGAATAGGACTCTCTGGAGCAGATAAACATGAAGCTATTGGCACCATGCTGTCTAATGCCAGGTGTGGACTGTAGAGGGGTATAAAGACCCAAGCATTGAGCTGTGGAACAGCGGAAGAACTGTGTTCTCGGGAATGATGGATGTTGGAGCTCCATCCAGTACTTTTGGGATGAATCGGGGAGCTGAGGATGAGGTGGGGTGGCGATAATCCCTGGACAGTAGAGACAGTTACTCATCAATGCCCTTGATTTCAGAAGAAACAATGAATGAGCAGATGTCCCAATACCTTTGTCCACTCATACATGACTCACTCACACACACACTTAGGTTACTTCAGGTTCTCCAGCTTGAGGAACGTGCATATTATTATGCACAGGACAAATGCCTACACTCTACCTTCTCACTCTAGCTCTGAGCTGCAACTTTAGTGTAGGCAGGGGGTTGTGAATTCACCGTGTTCACCGTGGGCAGCTCATGTAGGGCGTCCTGAACTTCGGTGCTCGCTCTGTTCAGAGAAACGTCTGATCTTCTTAGAAAAGACATCTAATAAGTGCTCAAAGAGTCAAGCATCAGGGTCAATCCATGACTTGGATGAGAACAGGCATGGGAGGATTTTGGACTTTTGGAGCACAGATTGGTTAGTGTTGTTTCGGAAGCGAACTTGAGGAGATCGCCGGTTAACATCAGGCTCTGCAGGAAAACCCTGAAAAGCAGCTAGGATGCTCTCGTACAGACATTCTTCCCTCACTATCTTCTTCTTTCACTCCCCACAGTGCCCATGTATGGCCAGTCGCCGTTGGTTACGGGCGAGCGGGTGTCCAATAACATGCGGACGGTGACCAAGCTACCCCGGCACCGCCCGCTGAGCCGCACGCAGTCGGCCCCGTTACCGCAGACGCCTCAGGCCCTCCAGCACCTCGTCATGCAGCAGCAGCACCAGCATTTCCTGGAGAAACAGAAACACTACCAGCTCAACAAGGTACGAGCCGAGGGGGGCGCTGGTGTTACTGACCGCAGCAGTGACCAGTGCAAGCATAGGTTTGGGGATCTCCGGTTCTATGTTACGAGCCGTTCACTAGCCCTGCATTTTCCTTTTGCCTCAGATCCTATCCAAAGGGGCGGAGCTTCCCCGCCAGCCTCCCACCCACCCAGAGGAGACGGAGGAGGAACTCACCGAGACGGCGGAGATGCCCGAGGAGCGAGGGGATGGGCCCGAGCACGTGAGGCAGGGGCTTCATAAGGACAGCTCTGGCGAGACCACGCCCCCTTCGGAACGAGGGGTCCCTCTGAAGGGTGAGAGCACGGAGAGCGACCTGGAGGAAGAGGAGGATGAAGACGAAGCCATCGAGCTAAGGGAGTGCGATGAGGAGAACGCCCCCTACGGGCAGGTGAGGACCGAGAGAACGTCGGTTAGTTTACATCAGTGCCGTACTGTTCAAAAGTTTGGAAACACTTATGGTTTTTTTATGCTGTATTTGAAAGGCGTTGATAATTGGTTGTAATCAGTATAAAAAATATAATAAAATAATGAACACAGGATGAAGAAGTGGGATGTAGATGATTCAGTTCAGATCAGAATCAGGAGGGGTTCCAAACTTTTGAACAGCTGGGAACGCATGCTGACCTGATTTATGGCCTGGCTGTCAAGATGCCCCGGTTGACCCAGACAGCCGGAGCTGGATCGTCTGGTGCTCCACAAGACTTTCTCAGAAGTTTCTTCAGACCGGTTTCCAATCGTTTCCAGCAGCTCGTTAAACCTTGGACGCGCTTTTCCGCGGCCGTAGCCGGGTTGGCCTTTGTCGCTTCATCAGCGAGCGTTCCAGTGTTCTGTTTTTAGCTCTCCCTTTTCTCCGGTTCTCTTATTCAGCCTTTGCGTAATGTCAGATTCCTCCAGCTCCTGCACTCTTGACACGTTACAAAAGTGGCGCTGATGAAACGCGGCCGCATTGACGCACGGCGCCGAGCGGCCGCTTCTGACTGTCCTCGGCCCGGGCACAATGCAGCGCTCATAGTGTGAAATCTGTCGGCTTCGGCTGCTGACTCAGTGCCTCACAGCGCGGAGCAGAGCAGGAGTACAAACACACACTCGCTGCCACTATACTGAGCACTGCATATAGATCCCTTCACTGCCACTGTAACCCTGACCTCACTAACTCTCTTGCCGCTGAATGCAATCAGATCCTCACAGCAATGCTCCTCCAAAATCTAGAAGAAAGCCTTCTTGTGTGGACAGTAGAGACGGTTACTGAAACTCTTTTGAATCTCTTTAATAGCCTTGATTTCAGCAAAGAAACAGTCAATGAGAAGGTGTCCCAATACTTTTGGTCCATATGGTGAATGGGCATAGGGCTCCGCTACTTCTAAAGGACCTTTCTCAGTACTGGAGTGGACTTACCGGTCGTAAGTCAGACCTACTGGATTCATTATATACTCAAATAAGGGTTCTGTAGAGTTTTCCTGGTTCCTCTAACATGTAGTTTCTTGGAGAACCTGTTCGGTTCTGCTATGTGAACCCTTTTCTTGTAGCACCTAGAGGTTGTGAATCAGACCTTCTGGATTCCTTCTACCTACCTTCTGGATTCAGAAATCAATAGTATCAATAGTAGAACCCTGTTTTGGTGCTATGTAGAACCATTTTTAAGCTATCATAGCAGAACCATAGAAGAACCTGTTACTATGCAAAGAACCCTTTGCAGGTAACCTTAAATAAAGGGGGTGTAGATCTAACCCGCAGAACCCTCAGTTGAACCCTTTGTTCTGCAGGCTAGACGTTCTGGTTCTCTGCAGGAACCTTCTGATTTAGTTTTCACCGGACTAACTGACGGAGAGTTAGCCGGATGCACCTCCGGCGTGGAGAGCAGAAGGAGCTGTGTGGTGGAGCTGCAGGATCCATGGTATCCTCGGAGTGACGAGCTCAGGGGCGAGTTTTGCGGGGGTTTGGTGACGGAAGGATAATGAAGGGGATTCCTCTCGGAGACAGCCTGGGTAAAAAAAGACTCTTCGCCCCCCGGAAAAAGAGATGTAGAGTGGTGGGAAGAGGATGAGGAGGGGGGGGGGCTGTGAGAAACGAGGAAGAGCACTTTCCTTTCCTCCCACCAGTGAGTCACCCCTCTGCGTCGTGCCGTGGGGAGGGCGAGAGAGAGAGAGAGAGAGAGGGAAATAGAGCCGATGTTTCGGGATGAATAGGTTGGCGTATGGATGACAACAGGACAGCAGCCTGATAGTCCTCTCAGTGTGTGATGGTTCTTCTCAGTATGGGAAAGATCTCAGCATGTGATGGTTTTCAGCATATGAAGGGTCAGAATGGGAAGAACCTCAGTATGTGAAGGTTCTTCCTAGAATATGAGGGTTCTTCTCAGTATGGATAGATTCCTCTTAGTGTGTTGTGGTTCTCAGTATGCAAAAGATCTCTGTATGTGAAGGTTCTTGTCAGTAATGGAGGAACCTGAGTAAGTTAGGGTTCTTCTTAGTGTGTAAAGGATCGTCTCAGTATGGGAAGATTCCTCTTAGTGTGTTGTGGTTCTCAGTATGTGAAGGTTCTTCTCAGTATGTGAAAGTTCTTCTCAGTATATTAAGGTTCTTCTCAGTATGGGAAAGATCTCAGTATGTGAGGGTTTTCAGCATGTGAAGGTTCTTGTCAGAATGGGAAGAACCTCAGTAAGTTAGGGTTCTTCTTAGTGTGTAAAGGATTCCTCTGAGGATGTGAAGGTTCTTCTCAGTATATGAAGGTCCTTCTCATTATGGGAGAGATCTCAATATGTGAAGATTCCTCTGAGGATGCGAAAGTTTTTCTTAGTATGCAAACGATCTCAGCATGTGATGGTTTTCAGCATATGAAGGTTCTTGTCAGAATGGGAGGAACCTCAGTATGTGAAGGTTCTTCCTAGAATATGAGGGTTCTTCTCAGTATGGATAGATTCCTCTTAGTGTGTTGTGGTTCTCAGTATGCAAAAGATCTCTGTATGTGAAGGTTCTTGTCAGAATGGGAAGAACCTTAGTAAGTTAGGGTTCTTCTTAGTGTGTAAAGGATTCCTCTGAGGACGTGAAGGTTCTTCTCAGTATATGAAGGTCCTTCTCATTATGGGAGAGATCTCAATATGTGAAGATTCCTCTGAGGATGCGAAACCTCAGTATGTGAGGGTTCTTCTTAGTGTGCAAAGGATCGTCTCAGTATAGGAAGATTCCTCTTAGTGTGTTATGCTTCTCAGAATTTGAAGGTTCCTCTGCAGGTTTTACTGGTTTACAAAGGTTCTTCTCAGTATATGAGGGTTCTTCTCAGTGTGTGAAGGTTTTATTCAATGTATGAAGGTTTTTTTCAGTGTGTGAACAGTATCTCAGTATGCGAGAGTTCTTCTTAGTACGCAGAGGATCTCAGCAGGGCTTTGAGTTTGTAAAAGGTTCTTGTCACTATGGGTAAGATCTCAGCATGTGAAGGTTCTTCTCAGTATAAGGTTCTGGCGGTTTTGGTTGTAGTCGCTCCTGAAATCGAGCAGCGTTGGGTATTACAGATCAGCTGCTGCTCTGTCTCCAGACGGAGGTTATAGATGATGAGTGATCAGTGGAGAACCCTTAGAGCAGTGACGTTCAGCTCATAGCTCAGCTCTGCAACTCTCCATTTGCCCTCGGATTTATAGAGAAGGCAAAACCTGCTGTTGCTCGCTGTGAGTGTGTGTGTGTGTGTGTGTGTGTGTAGGTGCTCCACTGGATTGTAATGGGTGGTAATGACAGCACTACTGCAGTGAATCAGGCACTTGTGTGTGTCGGTTCGCATTCATTTGCATAACACAGGCTAAGTCCGTCCGCAGTAGGGTGTGATGCTGGTCTTAAAACACACACACACACACACACACACACACACACACACTTGCACGGTGTGCACAAGGGAGGAGGTGGAGAGACGCGATGAATGAGGGATAGAAAGTGAATGAGGGAGAGTGAATGAGAGGGCGGTGAGAGAGAGAGAGACATAGAAAGTGAGACAGAGAGAGAGAGTGAGAAAAAGAGAGTGAGCGAATGAATGAGAGGGAGAGAGACTATAGCAGAGAATGGGAGGGAGAGAGAGAGAGAGACTCTCCCCTCTAACTGGGATCATTGAGAAAAATGTTGAAAGGAGCACAACATTAACATTCATCCTGCATCCTCATGCTGCTGCAGCAGACACACACACTCACACACACACTCACACACACACTCACACACACACACACACACACACTGCACTGCGCTTTTCCCTCTTTTCTGTGAATGGAAGTGTCTCTGACTCATCTCTCCTCGGTGAATCATCCGGCCCCCGCCTCCCCGCCCTGCACTTCACACCCAATCACAACCCACCGGGGCTCTGTCTGTGTGTGTGTGTGTGTGTGTGTGTGTGTGTGTGTGTGTGTGTTTAGTCATTTCATTGAGACAGTGACTCTAAAATACCTCAGTGGTCACTTTCAGATATGAGAGAGCGCAAGCATGTTTGATTAGAGAGAGAGAGAGAGAGAGCGAGAGAGAGAGAGACACAGACATGTGCTGCCATACTGTGTGTGTGTGTGTGTGTGTGTGTGTGTGTGTGTGTGTGTGTGTGTGTCTTCTCCACTTGTCTGCTGCTGTGCCTTGAATACGAATTGGATCCCAGTCACCCAGCGGAGAGAGGGAGAGAGAGAGAGAGAGAGAGAGAGAGAGAGAGAGGCAAAGACATAGAGAGATGCAGCAATCTTACAGTGTGTATGTGTGTGTATATGTGTGTGTGTGTGTGTGTTTGACACTGTTTTTCTCTTTGTCACTTTCTCAGTGTCTCTCAGTGTCTCTCTCAGTTTTGCTGTCTCTCTCTCTCTATAGCTCAGTGTTTCAGTCTGTCTGTGTCTCTCTCTCTGAGTGTCTCTTAGTGACTCTCTCTCTCCATGTCTCAGTGTCTCTCTTTCTCTTTCAGTATCTCTCGCAGTGTCTCTCTCTCCATGTCTCTCAGTGTCTCTCTCAGTGTCTCTCTCTTTCAGTGTCTTTCTCATTGTCTCTCAGTGTCTCTCCATGTCTCAGTGTCTCTCTTTCAGTGTCTTTCTCTTTCAGTGTCTCTCTTTTTGTCTCTGTGTCTCTCCATGTCTCAGTGTCTATCAATGTCTCTCTTTCTCTTTCAGTGTCTCTCTTTTTGTCTCTCAGTGTCTCTCTCTCTCCATGTCTCAGTGTCTCTCTTTCAGTGTCTCTCTCTTTGTTTCTCAGTATCTCTCCTCATGTCTCAATGTCTATCAGTGTCTCTCTGTCTCAGTGTCTTGCGGGGTCTCTCTCTCTCTCTCTCAGTGTCTCTCAGTGTCTCTCTATCAGATGGAGAGCAGGCAGGCTGATGTTTACAGCAGGGGAATCTGTAAGTAGTTTTCTGGCAGGTGGAGACGCTGCTGCTGGTACTGCTGCTGTTCCACTCTCCCCCGGGCTGTGTTTAGTCTGTCCACAGCTAAATATAGCCTCTTACACACACACACACACTCACACACACACACACACACTCCTTTAATATCTCCCTCTTTCTCCCCCTTTTCTCCCTCTCTCTCTCTCTCTCTCTCTCTCCACCACCTCTCTCTGGTCTCTTTCTCTTTTTCTCCCCTCTCTCGCGCTTTGTCATTCTACCTCTCTCTCTCTCTCTCACTCTCTCTCACTCTCTCTCTCTCTCTCTCTCTCTCTCACTCTCTCTCTCTCTCTCTCTCTCTCTGCGTGAGAGCTGCTGCTGTTCCGTGTATGAGACCCGTTATCTGTCAGCTCTTGGCTGAAGTATGAAGTGTTAACATGAGCTCTCAGCCAGAAGCTCACTCCTGACGTTGGGTTTGCGTTCGGACCGCTCTCCGTGTCCATTCTCAAGTGCCGGACCCGTATTTATCACACGTCTCAAGAGCCTGAGAGCGCCGGTCCAGGATCAGGTCCACGCTGCCCAGATACGTCAGACACTCTCTGTTGTTTGATAAGTATAATTAGTTACATAAGCGCTGTGTGAGGAGTCTGCACTGCAGGCTGGGGAACTGGAGCTCTGGGGGTCAAGGTTCAGGGTTACTCACATCCAGCATGTATTAGCAGAGGAACCGAAGCCTAGTTCTTCTCCCTGCTTTTGTCCTGTCTGTCTAACATAAAAGCTCCCGAGCTCCCGAGGCTCCAGGGCTCGATTCTAGAGCGTAGACGTCTTGGCGCATTGGTTTGCTCCCGGGCCCCTTTAGGTTCTCACTTCCCAGCAGGGCAACAGGAATACTGACGACTGCTGACGATACACTGTATGTCCAAATATTTGTGGACACTCTTTCTAATGAATGCATTCGTCTGCATTCGTCAGATGTGCAAATGCACACCAGCACACAGCTTGTCTAGTCCCTGTAGAGAAGTACTGCCAAAAGAATAGGACTCTCTGGAGCAGACATAAAGAAGCTATTGGCACCATGCTGCCTAATGCCAGGCGTCGGCTAGAGGGGTATAAAGCCCCCCCCCCCCAGCAGCAGCATTGAACTGTGGAGCAGTGGAAGAACTGTGTTCTCTGGAAAGATGGTTGGTGCACCTTCCAACTCTTTTGGGATGAATTGGGGGATGGGGTAGGGTGGTGATCATCCAACATTTAGACCTCTCTGACTAACTAACACAGCATAAAAGCTGAATGCAATCAAATCCTCACAGCATTGCTCCTCCAAAATCTAGTAGGAAGCCGTCCTCCCTGGACAGTAGAGACAGTCTTTCCAACAGAAGCAGACTAGGCTCTTTTTTTAATACCCTTGATTTCGGAAGAAGCAATGTACAAGCAGATGTCCCAATACTTTTGTCCAAATAGTGAATGTGAGGTTAATTACCAACCAAAATTTAACACACTGTACAGTGTCGGAGCTTGATGTCAGCCCAGTGTTGTTTTCTGACGTATATGTGACTTAGATTTCCTACCAGACGTTTTTCTATGTATTAGTTATGACTGTTGACCGACTGCTGTGTGTGATGTAGAGGCTAGCGCCGCCGCTGTGGGAATGAGGGGAAGTGAGCTGAGCTGGTCTGAACGTTTTCTCCCGCAGTTCTCGGAGCAGCAGCACCTGCAGCAGCTGAATGTATTCCAGGCCTCTCTGTCTATTACGGGGATGCCCCACAGGCCGCTGGGACGGGCGCAGTCCTCCCCCATCACCTCCAGTCTTAAAGGGACGCCCATGGGCGAGTTACCCATCAAGCACCTCTTCACTACAGGTAACAGAGCGAGTCATAAAGTTTTAGAAGGCCGCTTATTTAGAAAAAATAATGTAATGTAATGTAATGTAATACAATGTAGTGTAGTGTAATGTATTGTAGTGTAATGTAATGCAGTGTAATGTATTGTAGTGTAATGTAATGCAGTGTAATGTATTGTAGTGTAGTGTAATGCAGTGTAATGTATTGCAGTGTAATGTAATGTATTGTAATGTATTGTAGTGTAATGTAATGCAGTGTAATGTAGTGTAATGTAATGCAGTGTAATGTATTGTAGTGTAGTGTAATGCAGTGTAATGTATTGTAGTGTAATGTAATGCAGTGTAATGTAGTGTAGTGTAATGTAATGCAGTGTAATGTATTGTAGTGTAGTGTAATGTAGTGTAATGTATTGTAGTGTAATGTAATGCAGAGTAATGTATTGTAGTGTAGTGTAATGTAGTGTAATGTAATGCAGTGTAATGTAGTGTAGTATAATGTAATGCAGAGTAATGTATTGTAGTGTAGTGTAATGTAATGCAGTGGAATGTAATGCAGTGTATTGTAGTGGAATGTATTGTAGTGGAATGTAATGTAGTGTAATATAATGCAGTGGAATGTAATGCAATGTAATTCAGTACAGTGTAGTGTAATGTAATGTACTGCAGTGGAATGTAATGCAATGTAATGTAGTGTAATACAGTGGAATGTAATGCAGTACAGCGCAGTGGAATGTAATGCAGTGTAATATAATGTAGTGTAATACAGTGGAATGTAATACAGTGTAATATAATGTAGTGTAATACAGTGGAATGTAATGCAGTACAGTGTAATATAATGTAGTGTAATACAGTGGAATGTAATGCAGTACAGTGTAGTGTAGTGTAATGCAGTGTAATATAATGTAGTGTAATACAGTGGAATGTAATGCAGTACAGTACAGTGGAATGTAATGCAGTGTAATATAATGTAGTGTAATACAGTGGAATGTAACGCAGTACAGTACAGTGGAATGTAATGCAGTGTAATATAATGTAGTGTAACACAGTGGATGTATTTCTTCTGATTGCGTCTTTTTCCTTGTTCTCTGTCGCCCTCTGTCTCAGGGCTGGTGTATGACACCCTCATGCTAAAGCATCAGTGTATGTGTGGGAACACACACATCCACCCTGAGCATGCCGGCCGCATCCAGAGCGTGTGGTCCAGGCTGCAGGAGACTGGCCTGCTGGGCCGCTGTGAGGTGAGTAGGCCGGGAAAACAAGAGGACAAAATAAAAGAAACAGATGTGTAGAGTAGCCTTAGCATATATGTATGAAAGACACAGTCAAAGTGTTTATGTGGCATTTAGGTCCACTAACTACTTTATAAACATCTGTTTATGTGGTTTACAGCTGCACTGGCACTCACATGTACATGTTGTGGTCCTACACTGCTGTTCAGCAGCTGTTTCGTCTTTAACCACAGAAAATGACCTGATTTGTTTATTTGTTTGTTTGTTTGTTTGTGTAGAGGATCCGAGGCAGGAAGGCCACACTGGACGAGATCCAGACGGTGCACTCTGAGTACCACACACTGCTCTACGGCACCAGCCCGCTCAACAGGCAGAAGCTGGACAGCAAGAAGCTCTTAGGTGTGTGAGGGAGTGAGCGCATTTCATTGACTGTGGGCAGATGTTCTGCACTGCACTTGCTGGTCTCCTGGCTGCAGTAACCCAAAAAGGGGCTCTCCCCCCCAAGCGCCCACTGACGAATGCGTCCATTAAACGCGTCCCCCGCTCACTTCCGGTCTGGTGCGCAAACCTCTACTGACAGACGCTGGAGTATTTTTAGGTCCTAGACGTTCCTCCCCCGCCTCTGAGTCACCAGCAGAGTGCAAGTGTGTGTGTGAGTGTGTGTATGTATGTGTGAATGTCTTAGGCTAACGGGGATCAGGTGTGGGTTGTGGCGACGGGCCGAATTATGCTTGTATGTCTGTAAATCTGTGAATCTGTGAGGGGATTGTGTGCAGATGTTCTGTAGAGGTGTCTTAACAAACCTGCACAGTATTAAGGTGAGCACTAGGGGGCAGTGTCACATTCTTCATTTGGACAGAAATTTGATATTTCGGGAGGAAGTAGGAAGTAGTTAATGGAGTTAATGTACAGACACAGTCGTAGTCATATAGTGGGTCTGTAGTGAAGGAGTTCATGTATTGCTTTGTCCTATTTCCCCGCAGGTCCAATCAGTCAGAAAATGTATGCTGTGCTACCATGTGGAGGAATTGGGGTGAGTATGGTTTAGCCATACCTGTATGTCCATTCATCCATTTATCCATCCATTCAGTCATCAGTTTATCCATTCATACATCAATACACTCAAATCTCAGTCCAGCCATCCAAGCATCAGTACATCAATCCATCCAGCCGTCCAATCATCAATCAAGTCATCAGTCCATCTGTCCATATACTTAATTATCAATCCATCCTTTTATCCAGTTGTTAATCAATCCATGTATCCAACCATTCCTCCACCTATCCATCAGTCTATTCTTCTTCTATTCTTCTTCACATCAACCAATCCATCAATCCATCCATCCATCCAATCATCAGTCCATTTTTATCCATCCATCTAGTCATCAATCCATCCCATCCATCCAATCATCAGTACATCCAGTCAGTATTTTCATCCATGCATTAAATATTTAATCTTTAATCCATTTATCCATCCAATCATCAGTCCGTGCATCCAGTCATCAGTCCAGCTATCCATCCATCTACTCAGTCTTTTCTTCCATGCATTAAATATTAAATCATCAATCCATTCATCCAATCATCAGTCCATTTTTTCCATCCATCTAGTCATCAGTCCAATCAGTCTATTCATCCATGCATTAAATATTAAATCATCATTACATCCACCCATCCATCCAATTATCAATCCATCCCTTAAGTCATTAGTCCGTATGTCTATATATCCAATCATCAATCAGTCAATCAATCCATCTGTTTATCTATCCAATCATTAATCAATCCATGTATCCAGTCATTGCTCCCCATCCATCAGTCTGTTCTCCCATCCATCCAATCAGTCTATTCATCCATGCATCCAATCATCCATCTAATCATCAATCCTTCCATCCAGTCAGTCCACCATGCATCCAGTCATCAAACCATCCATCCAATCATCTGTCACTTTTTTCATTCATCCATCCATCCAGTCATCAAACCATCTATCCAGTGATCCTTACACTCATCGGTCCATTTATCCATCATCATCCATCAATCTACATCCAGTCAGTCCATCCATCCTTTTTATCCGTCCATCCTCACCTCGTCTGTCTGTGGTCATGATGTTGCAAGCCTGCAGTAACGTTGAGGCTGCACTGACGTTGCTTTACGGCTCCGCAGGTGGACAGTGACACGGTGTGGAATGAGATGCACTCTTCGGGCGCCGTGAGAATGGCAGTGGGCTGCGTGATCGAGCTGGCCTTCAAAGTAGCAGCTGGAGAGCTAAAGGTAGCTCCTCACTTCATAACAAATAGAAACTGCAGGGCTTCAGTCGCTCTCAGGTAACCTTTAATCCCTCCTCCTTCACCTCTCTGTCCAACAGAACGGGTTTGCGGTGGTCCGTCCTCCTGGACACCATGCTGAGGAGTCCACAGCCATGTGAGTAGTGCAGACGTCACACTGGTAATATTCACAGGCTGCAGGAGTGCAGATTGAACAGGACTGCAGATTGAACAGGACTGCAGATTGAACAGGACTGCAGATTAGACTGAACTGCAGGTTAGACAGGACTGCAGATTGAACAGGACTGCAGATTGAACAGGACTGCAGATTGAACAGGACTGCAGATTAGACAGGACTGCAGATTAGACAGGACTGCAGATTGAACAGGACTGTAGATTAGACAGGACTGCAGATTAGACAGGACTGCAGATTGAACAGGACTGCAGATTTAACAGGAATGCAGATTGAACAGGACTGCAGATTGAACAGGACTGCAGATTAGACTGGACTGCAGATTAGACTGAACTGCAGGTTAGACAGGACTGCAGATTGAACAGGACTGCAGATTGAACAGGAATGCAGATTAGACAGGACTGTAGATTAGACAGGACTGCAGATTGAACAGGACTGTAGATTAGACAGGACTGCAGATTAGACAGGACTGCAGATTGAACAGGACTGCAGATTGAACAGGACTGCAGATTAGACTGAACTGCAGGTTAGACAGGACTGCAGATTGAACAGGACTGCAGATTGAACAGGAATGCAGATTAGACAGGACTGTAGATTAGACAGGACTGCAGATTGAACAGGACTGTAGATTAGACAGGACTGCAGATTAGACAGGACTGCAGATTGAACAGGACTGCAGATTAGACAGGACTGCAGATTGAACAGGACTGCAGATTGAACAGGACTGCAGATTAGACTGGACTGCAGATTAGACTGGACTGCAGATTAGACAGGAATGCAGATTGAACAGGAATGCAGATTGAACAGGACTGCAGATTAGACTGGACTGCAGATTAGACAGGACTGCAGATTGAACAGGACTGCAGATTAGACTGGACTGCAGATTAGACAGGACTGCAGATTGAACAGGACTGCAGATTGAACAGGACTGCAGATTGATTGCTGGTTTGACTCAAAGAGCTGTTTGTGGTTTCTATTTTTAGGGGGTTCTGCTTCTTCAACTCAGTGGCCGTCACAGCCAAGCTGCTACAGCAGAAACTGGGTGTGGGAAAAATCCTCATCGTAGACTGGGTGAGAGAGAAGTGGCTCAGAATTACTGATAATATGACCAATAGTGCTTTTATTTATGTCATAATAAGACATTTTAATATGAATAAAAAAGCCATAATGGAGAAATAGCTTCTATAAATGTGACTACTTTTATAGCCTATTAAGACATATATTCTTAATACAGTCATTTTAATAAAATATATGATACACTGGAAAAATGTCAAATGCAAGAAACCATCTTAAATTCAGTCTAAATATCAATTTCGTATTTGGAGATTTTTGTAAAATATCATAGGATTTATGTCACTTAATTATAGTTATTTTCAGTTAGTAAATGTGCTAGTAATTTTATATGGTGAAATTATTGTATTGCCGTTATTTTTTTAATTGCCAACAGAATAATCATAAAAAAAATATATAAAGTTGATTAAAATAAGATCATATTTAAATATTTATTTATAAACAATAAAAATATAAATAAACATACATTTTCAAAAATAAAAAGAGTTGAGTAATGTTGTACTTCAGAATTTCAACTTTATCTAGTGGGATTGTTATTTTCACAGTTTCATAATCTGCCAACACAACAATAATCATTTAAATATAATATTTAATTGATTAAAAGTTATAAAAATGTAGTTGAATAATATTATTCTTACAACCTCACTAATAATTGTATATAGTGAAACTATTTTATTGTCATATTTTATTTTCTTATATAATAAATTAAAATAATTTTTTGTTTAAATAATAATAAAGTATATTTTTTACAATATATATATTATCATTATTTTAATCTTCTCATAGAATAAAACTAAATATATTTTAAATATATAATGTATTAAAAATATGTATAGTATTTTAAAAATAAATAAATCAATAAAATAAGTACAGCCATACATACTTACAATTTCACTAGCAATTTGATCTAGTGCAGTTTTTTTATTACCATTATTTTTTATTTACCAATAGAATAGAACTAAATGTTTTTTTTATAATATTTATTTTATGTGTTTTTAAATTTGTAAAATAAAAAAAGTTCAATAACAAAAAGTTATTCTAGAATGAGGATTATTAGATACACTGACCAGATTTAATAGGTTTTTAAATGCCAAGAAATGAAGCCAGTAAAGCTTCTTATTAGGATCAAATCTAAACCCTCTCCAGTTCTGTACGGATCCTAATCCAGGGACACTTACAGACGATGTGTAATAAGACTAACAGTAAGGGAATGACAGGCATACTGAAAACAACAAACCCTCGTCTGTGCCAAAATACAGGACATTCACCACGGTAACGGGACCCAGCAGGCCTTTTACAACGACCCAAATGTGTTGTACATCTCCCTGCACCGCTATGATGACGGCAACTTCTTTCCCGGCAGCGGCGCTCCTGAGGAGGTGAGGGGTCCTGTTTGAAACATCTCTGCTTTCTTGTCCTTTGATTTGCTCTCGCAGAAAAAGTGTTTGGTCTCATCTTTCTCTCTGTCTCTCTCTCTCTCTCTCTCTCTCTCTCTCTCTCTCTCTCTCTCTCCATCTCTTTCTCTCTGTCTCTCTCTCTCTCCCCATCTCTTTCTCTCTGTCTCTCTCTCTCTCTCTTTCTCTCTCCATCTCTTTCTCTCTGTCTCTCTCTCTCTCTCTCTCTCTCCATCTCTTTCTCTCTGTCTCTCTCTCTCTCCCCATCTCTTTCTCTCTGTCTCTCTCTCTCTCTCTTTCTCTCTGTCTCTCTCTCTCTCTCTCTCTCTCTCCCCATCTCTCTCTCTCTCTCTCTCTCCCCATCTCTTTCTCTCTGTCTGTCTCTCTCTCTCTCTCTCTCTCTCTCCCCATCTCTTTCTCTCTGTCTCTCTCTCTCTCTCTCCCTCTCTCTCTCTCTCTCCCTCTCTGTCTCTGCAGGTGGGAGTGGGTCCAGGTGTGGGCTTTAACGTGAACATTGCCTGGACAGGAGGAGTAGACCCTCCCATGGGGGATGTTGAGTACCTCACAGCCTTCAGGTTTGAGCACCTCATCAATCCGACTACTCACTATATATAAAAACCTTGTATCTCCATTTTTGACATTTGTCAGAATTTCATGATGAATGGACCAACAGAAATGCTCCAAAATGTCTCTTAAAAGTTCAGAAGGTTTTTCCTCCTCCTGTAAAGCTGCTGTTTTGTAGATACCAGGTTTTTGCATGACATTAATGATAGGTAGCTCCTGATTCCTAATTCCTGATTCTCTACATCCATCTATGGAGGACTTCATCATTGCTCTGTGTCCGTGTGTCTTTACAGGACAGTGGTGATGCCCATCGCTAACGAGTTCTCCCCTGACGTGGTGCTGGTGTCGGCTGGTTTCGACGCCGTGGAGGGCCACCAGTCCCCTCTTGGCGGCTACAATGTCACCGCTAAATGTGAGTGAGCTGACGAGGACCCTGTCCATGTCCAGGGACAGTGTGTAGTCCATTTCAATGTTCATTCATACATCACTGTACATTAGCATCAGCCAGGGGTTGTTGGCTTTTTTTGGATGCCTTTGACTCTGCTGTCCTCTACTGGCGGAAATTTGCATTGCATTACATTACCTGCACTGCTGAGTGTAGCTGCTCCAGCTATCTCCTTCAAGATACACTCCCATGAAGATGTTTATATAGCTAGAAAACAGACGTAGATGACGATTTGTTCTTTAGCAAAGTTGTCTTTGACCAGGTCAGCTTTTTGGTGGCCATCAACAAGCAGTACACACACAGGACTTTCAGTGGAGTTGAGGTCAGGACTTTGGGCCTGCTTTATCCATTAACAACCACCTTTTATATGCGTTTGAGCTCCCTGTCCTCTTAAATACCCAATTATATCTATGCTTCAACCGTCTAGCTCAACACCTGATTCAGCTCCTTAATTTCCAGGTTTAGTAGGTTTCCCTGTAAGAGCAGCGAAATCAGCGAACTGTGCTGGACTCCAGCCCTCTTTGCCCACCCCTGGTCAACTGATGCTAAAGAAATAGGTAGTCTCTAAGGTAGTGCCTAGGGCATGATGCTCCCACCACCATGCTTAACAGCTGGCCCAGTGTCTTAGCTTTTCTCCTCAACACGTTCCTCCAGAAGGCTTTTTCTTTGTCCATGTGGTTCAGCCGCAGACTGTAGTCGAGCTTATAGGTGCCGATGTTGGAGCAGGGGCTTCTTTTTTGGATGGCAGCCTTTCAGTCTCAGACATGGTCCATAAGCTCACTTAACTGTAGACTGTAGTGACACTGGTGGTGGTGATGGTCCAGCCATCCACGGTCGTGATGAGTGTATGTAAACTCATCCAGTGCATTTTGATCATCTGACTGGAGCTGGACCAAGTGTCCAGATAGCGTGTATTCATCCCAGCATGCTCTTCACTCTTCACCCACAGGTTTTGGCCACCTAACCAAGCAGCTGATGAAGCTGGCAGGTGGGCGCGTGGTCTTGGTGCTGGAAGGGGGTCATGACCTGACTGCTATCTGCGACGCCTCCGAATCCTGTGTGGCGGCTTTGCTTGGAGACGAGGTGCTCACTAAACCCCTTACTGCTTCACAACAGCCAATCAGATTCCTGAGCTCAGACAACACCCCCAGACACAGTACATATATGACCTGTGTGAGCTCTGTGTATGCCTCACTCAGAGGATTCATGTGTGTTGTGTGTGTGTGTGTGTGTGTGTGAGCAGCTGGATCCTTTGCCTCAGACTGTGCTTCAGCAGAAACCCTGTCCAAAAGCCACAGCCTCCCTTGAGAGAGTCATTGAGATTCAGGGTAAGAGAGAGAGAGAGAGATAAGGGGGGTGTACAGCTTCTGTTGGGATATAGACAGCTTTGTAGTGTTTGACTCACTCTCTGTCTTTCCGTAGGTAAACACTGGGCCTCGGTGCAGCGGTCAGCCCCCACAGTAGGCCAGTCTCTGCTAGACGCTCAGCGACGGGAGAAGGACGAGGCCGACACTGTGACGGCCATGGCCTCCCTCACCGTGGACACGGAGCAGACAGCAGCCTCCTCACAGAGCAGCAGGTAACTAACAGTGATTTCTAACGATCTAACCAACGAGACTGGACATTACCTCAGAAAAGACCTCTAAAGGAACAAGCCCCAGGGCATGTTGCTACCACCCCCATGTTTAACAGTTGGTACAGTGTTCAAGGTGTTGAATAGCTCACCTTTACTTCCACAAACATCTTGATCTCCTCTGATCGTCAAACTTTTCTGGAAGACGTTTCTCTTGTCCGTGTGGTTCAGCTGCACCTGTTGCTCGAGTTCGAAGGTTTGTTGATTTTGGAGCAGGGGCTTCCTTTTTGATGTTAGCTTCATAGCTTCAGTGCAAAGCTAAAGGAGGAGACTTCAGACACCAGACGTGTCTTGGCTGATCCACTACATTTGAGATAATGAGGAAATGAGTTTCTTTAATGTTCCTCATAGCTGCAGCATCTGAACATCCTCACCTACACTGTATGGACAAAAGTATTGGGACACCTGCTCAATCTTCATTGTTTCTTCCAAAAATCATGGGTGTTTCTCCTGCTTCTGTTGGAGTAACCGTCTCCACTGTCCAGGGAAGACGGATTTCTGCTAGATTTTGGAGGAGCGTTAGGGTGAGGTCAGGATGTTGGATGATGATCACAGCCCCACCTCATCCTCAGCTCCCCTACTCATCCCAAATGTACTGGATGGAGAGGACCAGAGAACACAGTTCCACAGCTCCACAGCTCAATGCTGGGAGTCTTTATACCCATTTTGGCAGTACTTTTCTGCAGGGACTAGACAAGCTGTGGATGCGTGCATTTGCACGTCTGTGCCAGTAATGGGCGCAACGTAAAGTGGCTGAATGCATTTACTAGTCCACAAACATTTGGACACATACTGAGAAATGCAAGACGGAACCCATATAACGTACACTAAACAGCAGTTTTGGACCTGAGTGCCCCTTTATTTATCACCCCTCAACCCTCCTCAATCCCTGCCGAGGCCTGATAGGCAGGCTGTGTGACATGTTAACGTGATGCATGCTGGGTACTGTAGTCAGAAATGCACTACAAAAGCCCATATAATATATAATAAATATAAACAGCATTCCATTAACCAGCCTTCACCCCTCATCCCTCAGGGCTGCCGAGGAACCAATGGAGGAGGAGCCAGTGTTGTAGGAGGAGACGCTCCAGCCTGAATCACCGCGGTGACCTCAGTGTGTGCACACCTGCTTGACGACACCAGTCACCCTTCGAGTCACGCCTCCTTTTCCTCCACCCAGCTTTTTTGACCGGTTCCCTCGGGCCTTCCGCTCATTTCCAGGTGCTTGACGTGACGAACGGACGCACGAACGAACGGACACGCGCTCAGCCGCCGGACCTCTCTGCGTTTTGCCCTCTAAAACGTATTCGAAAAACAGGCGACACACTTACACCACACATACGGCGGCGGAAGGGGAACAGGCGGACATCCGGACGGGACATCCATCCGGATTCAAGCGGGACCTTTTTTATTTCGGATTTTTTTTTTTTGGAGGGGGGGCTTGGTTTCATTTTTTTTATTTTCTCCTTTTGGTGGAACGAGGAAGCCAATAAAAGAGAGAGAAGAGAGAAAGAGAGCGGGAGAACGATGCCTGGGCAGGAAAACTACAGACGCGCCGGGCTGGGATGTTGCCACGGCAACAGCTGGAGAAGGAAAGGAAAAAAAAAAGAGAGAGAAAATAAACAAACGAATAAATCAATAAAAGCTACATTTTACTGGACATTTTCCGTACTTTCTATTTACGGAAATACGGATGTCTGACATGGAAAAAGCCAACAAGCAGCAAAAATATTTCGACAGTCACTCAAACGCACTCACACACACACTTACACACACACTGAACTAAAACTGTTGGGACTAGCGCGCTGAAACGCCGAAACTAGCTCACTTCCTTTTTTTCTTCAAGTTCTTTGAGAACGTGAGAACCTCTTTATTCCCTGTCGCGTCTGTCGCCGGGTCCGTACACCTGTCCGTATGTACAATATCCTGCTGGGAAAAAGCACACAGACATATATGAGGACTATGATAACCATGTACAGGCAGATATGTATTCTGTGGTTTTGTGTGTGATGTGCAAACACATACACAACACCCACACACACACACACACACTTTGTATTCCCTTTAGCGTCCGTTGGGCTGTGGGTCTGTGGAGGCCGAGCCCACAAGCTTTTTGGGGTAATTTTTTTTTGGGGGGGAGGGGGGGGGTCTTGAGAAAGCAAGGTGTTCAATTTTGCTATCCTTTTTCTAATGTCTCGGAGGAGTCGATGACTACACGAGTACAGGAGGGCATATTTGACTCACTACGACTCACATCACATGAACACTCACACACACACACACACACACACACATCCTCACACGTGCATTGACTGAAGGAGTGCGGGCGTAAATACGTGGAGCGCTTTCAGTATTTTTGTCTCTGACTAAGGGAACGTGGACAAGCGTTGAAAGAACTCGGTGCCTTTTATACTAAAGAATATATTTAAAAGACACACACACACTCACAAACACACACATACGCGCAAACACACACCAACACCACCCTGTTGCATCGAAACAGTAATATCCACAGTAATAGAACTCTTGTTTGTTTGTTTGTTTGTTTGTTTCCTTTTCCTGTTTCCGACTGCCTTAATTTTTGAGAGAGCGCCGTTCTACTTTTCATCTTTGCTTTTTGGGGCTTTTCTGTTTTGTCTTTTTTTTATAAGCCATGCAGATGGAGAGCACAGCGAGGACCCTCCAGGGACCCTCTTTCTTCCCCTACCTTTTCTCTTGTCCTTCTTCTTCTTGTTCTTCAGTCAGGGTGGACACAGTAAAAGGTCAGCGGTCAACCTTGTCGACCTTAAGCCTTGCTACGTCGTTGTTGTTATTGTTATTTCTCTGCTCTATATTTTTTTTGTTTTTTTGATGATGATGATGATGATGACCAACTCGTGCGATCTCGATTACTTGTTTGTTGTTTGTTTGTTTGTTTAGGTCACTTTTTCCCTCCTTTGTACATAGCATTTGGCCTCTCTTCTCTCCGTGGACGTCTTTGGAAGTTCAACTGCAATTTATTTGCCATGGACTTTAAAGTGTGTGGTCACTTTTATATGGAAAAAAGAACTAGTTTCGTTCTCTCTCTCTCTCTCTCTCTCTCTCTTTGTTGTTTTTGCTGTTTGTTTGTTTGTTTTATATGAAAACTCTCAAAAGCAAAACAAAAACATCTGTCAGTGTTAATCTGCTCAGTCGATTGTAAGTGTGAAGTGCTGGGTGCAGTTGCACGGTGTTTGTTAGTTGTTTTTGTTGTTGTTTTTTTGTTTGTTTGTTTGTTTGTTTGTTTGTTTTTCGCCCCTTTCTTTTCTAAGTGACGTTTCGTTTGCGTGTCGTGTCACTGCGCGATGAATGTGGCATCAGGGTTTTTTAAGGGCAGATGTACAGACTTTGTTCCTTAAAAAAGAAAAAAAACAACAACAAAAAAACACACAGTTCTTTACGATTATGTTGTTTTTTTGTTTGTTTGTTTTCTCCTGTTTTCTGTTTTTTGTAATGTATTACTTATTACAGGCAATAAGGTCAAACACCACTTTGGCTTTGAACACTACACACACACACACACACACACACGGACACTCAGACACTTCTGCCACCTTCTGCAAGAATATCGGCCACTTTCATTGCCCACTGATATAGCTTTACTCCTTCGATTATTTTTGCACCAGATAAATTTTATTTTCATAAAAAAAAAACTTGTTGACGGTTTTGTAAAGCGGCGTACAAAAACAAACAAAAAAAAAAAACAACTAAAAAGTGGGTGAAAAACAAGCGCTTGCTGTTCACTGACTTTACCTTTAACTGAGACAGCGGGCCGTCGTTCTTCTGCAGGAATTATTTAAAGTGTCTCTTTGGGCCAACTTCAGTCCAGCCTTCTTTGCGTCAGAGAACCTCGAGCGTAGGCATTTCCTCCTGGTCAGCAGATCTGAGTTTCATTAAGGGAAGGAAAAAAAATAAATAAACAAAGGAAAAAAAACGGTTGAATACTGTTTAGTTCAAACGGTGGCATGTTTGTAGCTTCGGGGCTGAACTTGGCCCGAAACTGTTGTACACATACTATACTAGAACTTCAAGCCAACACTGCTGTGAGACGAGACGCAACTCAAAATCGTTGCTGTCACGCAAAAAAAAAAAAACACGTGTATGTTTAAAAAAACGCAAATTGAACGAAAAAAAAACGTAACTTTCAATTGAAGTCGATGTAAAATTTAGATTTTATTCGTTTTAGTCATTTTGGAGCATTTCTATTGGTCATCATTGAATTTCTACACAATGTAAAGAACAACCGACAGAATCGCGCTACTTCAAAACGTGAAAAATGTGAACGATAAAAAACGGAGATACGTATTTTCTGTTTTTGCGGGACAGCAATGAAAATACTTGTATATTTATATATATATATTTATATATATATAGATATATATATAGCCTACAGTACATGTACCAAAATTTGGTCACAGGGAAAGACGAGCGTTTCCATTCCGGCACGATCACCTTCGATCCGGTCTGGAGCGCCTCGTCCGGTGTTTGATTTCCTGGCACTTGTTTTGGTTTGTTTTTTTAATCCTTGTGTAATTTTAGAAATTTCAGGTGGAAAAAAAGGAAACGTTGGAGCTTACAGCATTTCTCGACTCTCCCTCCTTTATTTATTTGGAGTCGGAAATGAGCACCGGACAGGATTTAGGATTTGCGAGGTTTTTCTAGAGCCTTGAATATTCGTCTTCTTGTAAATCTTTTTGGAATCTTTGTGTTGGTTCACTCGGACTCAGCCTCACAGCCTTTTTCGGGCAATAATAATTTATAACTGTATGTTGCACAACTCTAACGCAAAGTTATGGCCAGTTTTCCGTGCTCCTCCATCCTGCGCAGAGAGAACAGTGTTAACGAGTTTTTTGACGCATGTCGTTCACGTCGTGGTCATTGACGGCAGTTTGTAGCTTGTTTGTTTGTTTGTTTGTTTGTTTGTGGGTGGTTGCTTGTTGTTTGTTCCCCTCATTGGTGTGCCAGCTGTTCCGCTCACGTTAGTCGGTGGTCTTCTCTTGGAGCACTCAGTGTTTTCCTCGTTGGTTTACTGCGGGAATGTGCCGATATGAGAATTCATTCACAAACATTCAAATTCGAGCAAATTTCGGACCTTTTTAATGCCTTTGTACTAAGAAACGGTTTTGATCCTCATGTCCGGACGTCTCTCAGGCGGCTCTGATCTACAAACATGTACAAAAGTCAATGCAGCTTGAGTGCACACTGCTATTAAGCAAACAGGGTGGGAGGGGGGCGCACCACCAAATACTAAAATATCCAGACTTTCATGCTGGAATATCGAGTTGCTATGCTGCTGAAATCCCTTGTAATGAAAAACCCTTGACTTTTGGATTTCACTGCAGAAACTTGGACGACATTAACTGAATTACTATAACAGGGGAATGTAACAGGGTTGTAAAATGAATAAAACGCCGCTATTTTAGCACAATCCTCGAATATTAGACTGAAATATCGGCCAATTCTAATCATCAGTCATCAGTTAATATATCTGCTGATCGCCGATTGGTTCTGAAATTGACGTGCCCCCCAGCTCGGCGGTCTTGGTGCCCCGACACTATTGCCCAGGGGTCGCGAGTTCGATTCCCGAGCCGTGCTGCTTTGCCATCAGCGACCGGAGTCTGAGAGAGCACAATTGGCCATGCGCTCTCTCCAGCTGGGTAGATGGCGCTCTCGCCCCTCATCACTCTTGACCGACGTTGGCCTGTTGGATGTAGGCGTCTGTTGTTTTCCTCTGACCGTGTCGCCTGCCTGGTGATGTGGCTAGTTTTACATGTATCGGAGGAGACATGTGCTAATCCTTACCCTCCTACTGTCGGGAGCATTGGTAGTGCTAGGGGGGAGCTATGAAGGGGTGGGTTCATCAGCAGGACCAAATATTATTAATAATAATAGAAAAAGTGCATCCCTCCGTGACAGGATTGTAAATAAGCCATAAGCGATATGATTGGAAAGGCATAGCACTCAGACCTCGTCTTAAAAATATCTTAAAAACACTATTTAAAAAAACTACAACAGTGCTTGGACCCCTAACGAACAGCTCGAGCTGATTCAGGCCACTGTATTTAAAATACTATAATATAAACAGGGAGAATCCCGTATGTGTGTGTGTGTGTGTGTGTGTGTGTTGGGCTGGGGGGTGCTGTGGGCTTCACTGTCCCGACAGGAACTACCGCCACCATGTTTGACAGCGTCTCGATGTAGATGACTGAGCATTGCGATCTGTGCATAGTTTCTTATCATGGTTTCGTGGTCATTGGCTGTCGGCTGTGCGTTGGTGGGCGGTGAAAGGCGCTGTTTTCGTCCTCGTTTCTTTTCTTCACGTGAACAGGTCGTGCTCTTTCTCTGGTCGGGCGTCTCCGACGTGTCGGGCGGCTGCTGGCGCGGCTCTTTTTACGGGGCCTTTTCTTTCTTTTTTTCTTCAGAGTGTTGAAGGAGCGCGACAGGCAGACAGGAAAAGCAGCGTGTTTCGTTTTCTGGGGTTTTTGGAGGAATGTGGTCCTGAAACACATCCACGGCAACCGTTTCTAAAGACGTTTTTCTTAAAATAATGTAAAAAAAAAAAAAAAAAAGACGACAAAAAAAATAAATAAAAAAAAAGGCAACAATATGAAGAGGGCCTTAAGGTGGACGCTGGAGGACCTCTTTGTGTGTAAAGACATTCACCGTTGAAGATCAGCTTTGTTGTCGCCGCCACACTATTTTGCTATTCAGTAAATATGTATATTTATTGATATTTCATATGTTGTGTATATGTAGTGCCCTATGATCGTCGAGGTTCAGAGTACTTGTATATTTTTTGACTTTTTTCGAACGAGAGGTTGTCTATTCAGTCGTCCCTCCATTGCTCTGGTGTTCTCCGTCGCCACTCTTCGTGATTGGATGTTTGAATACGTGACCGTCTTTTAACCTTACATTTTTAATATTCTCTCTCTCTTTCTCTTTGTCTCTCTCTCTCTCTCTCTCTCTCTTTCTTTCTTCTGGTCATATTGATATGCAGAAGTTGAAATTATCAAAAAGCACATTCCTTAATTTTCTTGTGTTTCTCTTTTGATGCTTTCATGTCGCAACAATACAAAAGGTGTGTATACTAACTGCTACACACGTGTATATAGAGTGCATATATGTGTACACATGTGCAATACACGCTATTTGAGCAATCTATTACTGTGATTATAATTCATTAAAATTGCTGTCCCTTTGATCTCCGGCTGTTGATCTCCTTCACTGCTCCGCACACTTTCGTTGGGTGTAGCTCAGCTCTGCTCCGTTCACGCTACTGTACTCCTATGGTGTGAACCTCAGATGTGGTAGACGTATACTAATGCTGCCTCAAGCAGAGGCCCTATAAATGAGGTGACCGGCCACTGGTTGATATATGAATGGGAGTTGTCATAACGATCAAATGGTGCCTGGTACGGATTAGGTCCCGCCCTTCAACCGGAGGAGCCAGTCAACTTGCTGGTTACGGATAAAGTCCCGCCCTTTAACGGGAGGAGCCAGTCAACTTGCTGGTTACACATAAAGTCCCGCCCTTCAACGGGAGGAGCCAGTCAACTTGCTGGTTACAGATAAAGTCCCGCCCTTTAACGGGAGGAGCCAGTCAACTTGCTGGTTACAGATAAAGTCCCGCCCTTCAACGGGAGGAGCCAGACAACTTGCTGGTTACAGATAAAGTCCCGCCCTTTAACGGGAGGAGCCAGTCAACTTGCTGGTTACAGATAAAGTCCCGCCCTTTAACGGGAGGAGCCAGTCAACTTGCTGGTTACGGATAAAGTCCCGCCCTTCAACGGGAGGAGCCAGTCAACTTGCTGGTTACGGATAAAGTCCCACCCTTTAACGGGAGGAGCCAGACAACTTGCTGGTTATGGATAAAGTCCCGCCCTTTAACGGGAGGAGCCAGTCAACTTGCTGGTTACAGATAAAGTCCCGCCCTTTAACGGGAGGAGCCAGTCAACTTGCTGGTTACACATAAAGTCCCGCCTTTCAATGGGAGGAGCCAGTCAACTTGCTGAAACCTCAAATATTAAACAATTTTAGTCATCAGTTAATATATCTGCTGATCGCCGATTGGCTCAGAAAATTGACGTGCCCAATCAATTCAATTCCCAACCAGGTATGCAGCTGGTATAAGTATAAGTGGAGTAAACACAGCAGTGATCCGCCATAACATTAGGACCACCTGCCTAATACTGTATAGGTCCCCCTCGCGTGGCCACGGCAGACCCGATTAATCGAGGCATGGACTTCACAAGACCTCTGAAGGTGTCCTGTGATATCTGGGACCAAGATGTGAGGTGGGGCCTTCATGGATCGCATCAGTGAGCTTTAGGTGCCTATGACCCTGCCACTGGTTCACCGTTTGTCCTTTCTTGGAGCACTTTTGGTAGGTACTGACCACTGCATACTGGGAATACCTCACAAGACCTGCCTGATGTTTTGGAGAGGGGGGTGGATTCTTATGCCTTTACCGCCTTTATCACCTTCAAGAACTGACTGCTGCCTAATTTACCCCAAACCCTTGGCAGATACCACTTCACCTGCCAGTGGTGTTAATGTTATGGCTGATTGTGGATGTTGTCTGCATTCGTAAAAAAAAAAAAAAACAAACAAACAAAAAAACCTTTGAGGTCTAGCTTTAATGTTATAAATAAAAACGTATTCTATTATATATATTTTTATATTATAAATTATGTTTTATTATCTATGTATTTTGAGTACTTTAAAAAGAAAAACAACAGCATTAAGATCTAAACATTATAACTGATTATTAGGCCTTTTCTATTTGATATTAAAGAATCTAATAAAATAAAAAAACAAGTATAAAATAAAATATGTATAAAAAACATTTAAAACGTGAAAAAAAATCCAACAATTAAAACAAAATCGGACAAAATTATCCAAAATGTAAAAACGTAAAAAACATTCAATATATTTAAAAAAATGATTTAAAAAATATTGTCTGCATTTGTAAAAAAAAAACAAAAAAACAAACAAACAAAAAAACCTTTGAGGTCTAGCTTTAATGTTATAAATAAAAACGTATTCTATTATATATATTTTTATATTATAAATTATGTTTTATTATCTATGTATTTTGAGTACTTTAAAAAGAAAAACAACAGCATTAAGATCTAAACATTATAACTGATTATTAGGCCTTTTTTATTTAATATTAAAGAATCTAATATAATAAAAAAACAATAAAATATGTATAAAAAAAACATTTAAAACGTGAAAAAAATCCAACAATCCAAAAAAATCGGACAAAATGATCCAAAATGCAAAAACATAAAAAACATTCAATATATTTAAAAAAAAATGATAAAAAAAAAATATTTATGTCAAAAATAAAAATAAAATCTGTCGCAGTCCTACGTCAGCGACGTGATGACGCGCCCGCGTCATTTACGTAAGCGGCGCTGTCGGTGAGCGGGCGGAGGAAGATGGCGGCTCCTGCTGCGGGTGAGTACTTCAGCATCGGCAGCAGCGTCTCCTGCCTCACCTGCCTGGGCCAGCGCCTCCAGGGGGAGGTCATCGCCTTCGACTACCACACCAAGATGCTGACCTTGAGTATCCTTTGGTTTGAACCTCGCAGTTGAGCTGGGATGGTTAAGTTTAGGGGCCACGGAGCCGCAACGCTCCGCCTCTACACATCACTCACGTTACGCTAGCGCCGTTTCCCCTAAATACTGGAGTGCAGTGCGGGGCTTAGGGGGGGGGGTTTGCGTTCACACGCCAAGGCTAAGACCCCCGGTTCGGTGGTGGGCTCTTCGGATGGGTTAAATGCGGGTGTTGGAGCTGGAAAAGGCTGGAAGGTTATGGGAGTATTAGGCTAAAGTTGGCTGCTCACTGGAATTTGTCCGTTCCACCTTAAATGCTGCAGCAGTTGCATTCTGGCGCCCCAGGCGCCAGAATGCAACTGCTGCAGCATTTAAGGTGGAACGGACAAATTCCAAAAAAGCCCCAATTTCAAGCTGTAAATCATTCCCACCCACATAAATCCAACCTATCCTCCACGTTAACCGTCAAATATGTTCGCTGGTCTAATAACTAAACCCTGTGCCTCACCACAAGCCATCAAACGTGGACCTAAATGACCCACACACCCTCTTAGGTCGACCCACGTGATTGCTAAACTGTCAGAGCATTTAGCTAGCTAGCTAGCTACCTAGCTACCTTTTAGCCACCTACCTACCTTCTTATAACCATCTAGACGACGACCACCTCCTCCTCGACCTTCTGGACACAAATAAGGGTCCTCAGTTTCCCCAAGCTGACCAAGCTGAAGCCTCCCAGCCTCATTATGCTAGCTAGCTAGCTTGCTTGCTAACTAGCTCTGCTATGTTAGCTTGACTTGCTAACGTGACTGTGACCATGTTTCACGATGTAGAGGCAAGCACCAGTCTCCCAGCACTGTTGGGCTGACCTGCCAAGCCTGTGTTTGTTTATTTGTTTATTTATTTATTATTATTATTATGGTGAGATTTTGTAAAATGTATTAATTTTCTATTTTCTAAGATTATCTTGTGCTTTATATCTCTTATTAGGCTGTTATTTTAAAAGAAAATGACTTGAATGGTCAGGTAGGTCAGACTGGACTGTAAGATATTATTAAACGCTATAAAATGGTTAAAAATTGCTCCAAATTAAGTCAGTTGGTTTAGGATTGAGTCAGATTTAGAAAATTGTCGCTGTGGGGTTGTGGTGTTTATAGAAACATGAAGATCAGGTCGAATCCTTGATCAGGACGTTCTTATGATCCGCGTTAAATACGGATAGGGACGTCCAAATACTTCTGTCCATACTTGCCGTCCATTTACTCCCTATTCGTGCGCGCGTTCCGAAGGCTTACGGATCCGGACGTCGGAAAAGATGCAGCAGCTGCCTTCTGCCAGTACTACGGCGTCGTTTAAGGTGGTATGGAAAATTGGAGGCTGTGCTTGGCTGTGCTCTCAGGTACCCCCCCCCCCCAGGTAGGTCTGAACCCAAATGGCGGTTCCGAAAGGTCCTCAGATCACGGCCCAGGCCAGTAGGCCAACATGTGGTCTGAGTAAAAGAGGATGGATGGATGGTTCAGACGTTACAGGAGGTTGAGGCAGGCTGTCGTAGAATTCCAAAAAGGTTGACCCGCCAAAATGACGACCTGCCAACGTCAGGAGCTGTCCCCTCTTTAAACCAATCGGTGTCAAGAATAGGGAGATGCAGCCCCTTGTAGGTAGATCATGCTGAACTACAGTGTGAACCCAAAACTAACCAGACAGAAAACCCCTGTGTATCTTGGTTGGACTAAAATGTTGAGACCTCTACAGATCAGAGGTCGGTGCGCCTGTTGTTTTTCTTAGACGGGTCCTGGGGCCTTGGACCTATTTCAGAGTTGTCCGAGGTTTATTTTAGGATGCAGGATTTCAGGATCCAGCACCTATGAAATTCATTTCCCTCTCCGCTCCGACAGTCCGTCCTGATGAGCTTTAACGTCTTCAGCGTTTCTAAGTTCAGCCAGTATCTGCTCCCGGCATCAGATTCAGTACCCTGACTCTGGCCTGCAAAGCTAAGACCTGGATGGCGATGGTCAAAACCCGATCTGCACCAAGAGTCCTTCCAGCATTGAGTATGGCTCGGCTCGGCTCGACCCGCCATCCTTTAAGCTCCACAGAAGACGAGCGTCCAGGCTTTGTTCTGTCCTGCACCGAAGTGGTGGAACGAGCTTCCCCTGGGTGAGACCCTGATCTTTTGGATTCTAGCCTTTAGAAACTAGCTGAGTATTTTCTGAGCGAACAGTGAAGCTCTGTTGAAAGTGACTCTGGAGAAGAGCGTCTGATAAATGCGGTAAATGTAAATGAGTGCAGTCATTACTGCTAAAATGCCGACTATCCTCGAATGAATTTCGGTCAGAGAAAGTCACCAGACTTCACTACCTGTATCCCCTACTGAGTCCGCTCCTCACTGTAACGTTGGCAGACTGCTTGTCACAAGCCGGCGGATCAGTCAGTTGCCCTGTGGGCGCTCTTGAAAGGCACAGGACCGCCAGAGCGAGAGCGAGGAGAGGAATGTGCCCATGGCTGCTGAAGTTTCAGATCTCGTTTGTCACTCTATGTAGGCTGGCAGTGAACCAGGCATTACACCCTCCTCCATGCCCGCTAGGTGGTAACAGAAGGCCGCAGGCACGGGAATGCAGTAAGCCAGAGCTGAACGTCATGGGCATGAATTGGGATGTTTGATTCGAGGGGTTGGATGACGTTGATGACCAAACGGTCTCCCTTTAGCAGAGTGGTGAGGTGATGAACCAACAACATTGTGCACAATAACCCAGTAGTTGGATGAATTTGATGATGAGGGCAGGGTGCAGCCCAGGACCAGTGAGGGTTAAGTTTCTTGCTCCAGGTCCCAGCTTAGCAGAACTGGGTGTTGAACCTACAACCTTGTGAACAAGACTCCAGTAGTAAGTTAGCAGTAATTGGATAATGTTGTAATTAAGTGCAGGGTGTGAGCCTTTAGCAGAGAGGGTTAAGGGCCTTGCTTGAGGGCTTAAACAGTGTCAGCCTAATGGATTGGGGTGTTGAACCCATAACCTTGTGAATAGTAATCCAGTAGTTGGTAAGTAATAGCTGAATGATGCTGATGATAAGCATAGGGTTCATCTCTCTTCTTTAGGTGAGAATTAAGGGTGGCCAACGGTGGCAGCTAAGTGGACCAGGGTATCAAACCCACAACCTTGTGCACAATAACCAAGTATTTGGATGGCGATGGTGAGTGCAGGGTGCAGCCCTGGAACAGGGAGGATTAAGTTTTTTGCTCCAGGTCCCAGCTTAGCAGAGTTGGGTGTTGATCCTACAACCTTGTGAACAAGACCCCAGTAGTTAGTTAGTAGTTATTGGATAATGATGTATTTTAGAACATTAAGCAGAGAGGGTTAAGGGCCTTGCCTGAGGGCCCAAACAGTGTCAGCCTAATGGATTGGGGTGTTGAACCCATAACCTTGTGAACATTAATTCCGTAGTTAGTAAGTAATAGCTGAATGATGCTGATGATAAGCACTTTGCTCAGGGTCGCCAACGGTGGCAGCTTAGCGGACCAGGGTCTCAAACCCACAACCTTGTGCACAATAACTAAGTATTTGGTTGGTGATGATGAGTGCAGGGTATGTATGCATTTCTGGACAAGCTGAGAGCACCCGCTGTCATCCCCGTCAGTATGTCTGTCCTCGCGGTGCTTGTTGAATATGCCTTGACTGCTCTTCTTCAGAATGCGCCCCATCCAGCGGCAAGCCCAACGTTAGCGACGTGGTTCTCGTCAATTTAGCCTACGTGTCCGAGGTGGACATTGTCAACGACCGCACTGGGACTCCTCCCCCATTAGCATCTCTTAATTTTAACAAGGTAAGACCAGTCCAGTCTTATTAGATATATATTTTTTACACACAAACTGGGTAAAGCAGCTTGTTCTGATTGACAGATGCTGCTAATTACTGTGTAATTAGTTGAATCATGTGATTTTTTTTTTTTTTTTTTTATAATTTGATATTTTAAATGTGCAGAATATGGTTCTTCCCTGGCGAAGAGCTTCTGGAAATGCCTTGACTCTCCCGTTTCTCCTCTCTTCTGTTCTGCAGCTTGTGACTAGAGCTCGGGCAGAAAAAGAAGACAAGTTGTCCCAAGCTTATGCAATTAGCGTTGGAGTCTCAGTGGAGGGCCAGCAGCTGTTCCAGACGATTCATAAAACGTGAGTGCTGCCGAGCTCTTTCAGACAAATTCCCACACTTTTAATTTGTCCTGATCCTTCGTTAAGAGGCCGCTGACACACAGGAGGTTCACATTCTCGGCACTGCGGTGACTGCGTCGAGTTAGAGTACTTCTAAATGTTGGCTGTGTACGTCTTCAATCCGACTATTTCCAGTTTGCTGCAACTGTATATGCTATGTTTACAACAGGGCTTTGTTGTCCACTCACAAAATAGCCCTAATTACCTACAGTAATAAACGATGCAGGTTCGAGACTCTGTGCAGTCCTATGCACAAATTTGGACCGGCGTTATTAGTCCTGTCAAGATAATTACACTCAATCAATTTATCGTACTGTATACAAACACAACCTCAATAATTTACACTAACCTCGATATTCCCCTTTGTGTTTACTTGACAGTTTTAACAGAGAATTTCCTATGATAGCTGTGCAATGACCATATTTAATCATATTGTGATTAAATTGTCATCGTGATGCACAATATTCTTCTCTAAGCATATCGAGGATATCGGCAGTGCTTAAAGAGCACTGATCAGCTGCACGCATCTTTGCGAACAGTGGAATTAGTATGGTGTAACTGGATGAAGTGCAGCACATGAATGAAAATCACTGGACTAAATATGGGAGTATTTGGAGGGTAGCATTTTGTCCGTGATGAATATCGTGTATCGTGAAAGTGTTTTTAAATATCAGGATATAACATTTTCCCCACATCGCCCAGCCCTGGTTCCAATAGCAAATCTGTTGTGGCCCCAGGCTTAATTTCTGCCTAGGAAACCAACCCAGTGTGTTCTTTAGGCTTTATACCCAATACTTTTATAGGCAAGCTTGTTTTTGTTATTCATTCAATCCAGCCTGATCTGAAATCCAAATGTCCTTTAGCACTTTTTAAATCCTAAGCAGATGTGTTGTGAAATCTGAAAGGAGCTGTTGGCTTTCTGAGACTGTGAATCTGCTTCAGATGTGCTGTGGAACGGCTGCTGGACTGGAGTGTTTCTGAAGGCCTGTTTTGTTTTTTGTGTTTTTTCTGGCGCAGCATCAAAGACTGCAAGTGGCAGGAGAAGAACATTGTGGTGATGGATGATGTTATCATCACTCCACCGTACCGAGTGGACAACTGCAGAGGCAAAGAGGGCAGCGCTGTAGGTCACGTACGCAAAATAGTAAGTAGTACTGTCCGCTCGAGTTCAGGATCTGAAAGCCACGATGAGAGACTGAGGCAGTGTCGCACTGGGGGCTTAAAGTGAATGTCTGTCTGTGTCTGTAAAGCAGTCACTTTATTGCAGTGTCTTAGTTGCAGTGCTGAGTCCCAACCCAGAGCCCTACTGCCTATATATATATCTATCTCACACACTCCTAGAAATGTTTTTCAGCAGTGGTGGCAGGCCAATAATATATAGATAACCCCTGATGTATAGATAATGTAGGGGCAGGGGGGTGGGGGCTGTACACAAGCTGTACAGGGCTAGGATATGAGCGCTAGCTGAGGTAACCTGGCCATGGCCTTTGTTTGTTTGCCAAAAGTCTGGCTGCCTTCCTCTGTGTACATTTCAAGTCGTGTGTGAACTACTCGATTATGGCTTTATTTAAGGCAATACTGTCAGAATGCTGCATGGTGAACAGTGCTCAAACTTATTAAGGCTTAGATTTTGACACAGACACACACACGTTTCTGCTATCTGACGTTTTTCAGTTGTTAAGAGCCCTCTGCAGAGTTGGTGGTGGTGGTATTATATGACTTTTCCTAAAATGCTGAAGTAATTGCTGCTAAATGTCTGTATCTTCACTTTTCTGACATGATGTGAATGGAGATTTTGGCGTGTAAATGTGACGTTATGTACACATTTTAATATATCGCTAAGAATTTGTACAGTTCATTTTTCTGCATCTTGACTGTGGAAGATTTTTCTGACACTGTTGTAATTGGCTGTGGAAAGAGCTATATACATTTGCATTAATTTAATATGTAGCTTGTGGACCCATCCTTTTATAATCTGCAGTGTAGATGAAGAAGGTTCAAAGGTTGATGTTAACAGCGCCTCCCTCTTCCTCCTCCTTCCTCAGGTCGAGAAACACTTCCGCGACGTGGAGAGCCAGAAGTCGGTGCAGCGATCACAAGCACAGCAAACACAGAAGGACTCGGCTTTGTCGGCGTGAGCGCGACCCCCGTGCAGAGCGCTCTCCCGGCACTGCAAGTTTTCGGGTTTCCTTTTATTTCAGAGTTTTATTTTTCGGTTCTCTGCCCCACAGAGGCTGAGCTAGCTGCGGCCTGCCAGCAGGGGGCGTCGTAGACGAGCAGAGAAATACAAAACAGTCTGTTAAAAAGAGGGCAGAATAGGAGACCCTTAAATTATTATTCTTAACCCCCCCCCTCCCCCAAAAAGATTTATTTGACTGAACATCTCAAACCCCCCCCCCCCAACCCCACCCCCCCATCATTCAGCTCTCCCATCCAGTACACATGCTCCCCCTTCCCACCCAGCCTCGTTCTCCCCGTCTCTGACTGCTAACCAACCTGCACACATTCCATATATTCCAAGAAACAGGATGGCTCAGAAGCCGGACCCATAACCGCTGTCTTTCCCCTCTATTAGATCCCGCCGGTGCGACTGGAAAGGGACTGTTTTAAGCTCTAAAAGGTTTGAACTGGATTACTGTAAATCAGTCTGGGAGGAGAGAGTGGTTTATTTTTCTAACAGTCGACTGAAATGAGGTGTTTGTGTGAGAGTGAGAGAGAGCGAGCGAGACGGTTCAAGAGCAGGTGGTTAAAGATGCACTTGGCAGGAGGCGACCCTTCAGAGAGGTCCGTCTCCGTGGCCTGACATCAGGTGCTGGACACGTCTGTCCTACAAATATAGATATATAATCTCTACATCAGGTTTCTCAGAGGCATCATTACCACACACCTCATTTTCAGCCCAGTTGTGTTCTTCCCTTCGTACCATCCTCCAGCTGTCCCGTCCCTTATCGTCCCGAGACCTGTTGGCGTTCTTCACGCTCGCAGACGAAGGAGCGAAGCTCTTGATTATTTTACTGTAAGGGCGCCTTCTGTTTACACGCTCGGTCAGGTCTCGGCACGCTCCAGACTGGCTGTTTGTCGCTGTTCGAAAGCGGGGTTGAAATTTAGAAATCTGGCCACACAAATAAATAGAGGGGCTTCAAAGGGTTCTTCAAGCTGTGCAGAACCACTTTTGGTTCTATTAAAAAAGCCACGAATGTACTGGAGATGTTACAGGTTAAGAACCTGCACTTGATGGAAAAGGTTCTTCAGACACGCAGCTCCAGGGGTTCTTCTGTGGCATCATTTGAGGAACCCTTTTGAAGCACCTTCATTCTTAAGCGTGCAGAACTCCTCCTACGCTTAGTTCAGTTAAACCTTGTGAATACCTCTTCCACCTTGACGGGACCTCTTTGTTACAACACCTCATTCTGTGACCTTTATTATTATTATTATTATTTTTGTTATTTTTGACGCTTCCCTCGATCAGTGCATTCCACCACACTTCAGTGACCGCAGCTTTATTATTCTTCTCAGTTATGGGTCAGTTCATATCTCGCTTGCTCAGTTCTTGCGATCAGACCGATTTAAAGATCTTTTTGTTAGTTTTGTTTTTGTTTGTTTTTCCAATAAAAGAAAATGTGTTCAAGAGATATCTTGCCATGTTGGAGACTGAGATTGGGGTGGGGTGGGGAGAAAGGGTGCATTGCAGGTGGTCTTAAGCTGGGGTCTTCCCTCTCCCAGCCTCGTGGAAACTCGTAGCCTGACGGAGGCTCTGCCAGTGGCGCCAAGCTGCGACGGCCATTCGCATTACATAGCAGTTCACTTTGCTCATGTGTCAACGAAGTTGCCGCTGCTTAGGACTCTTTCTTTTTTCCCCAGTATTTTATTTTTTATTTTTAAATAGTTAACATGGAAATAAATAAATAATGAGGAAAAAAAAACGTGTTCACTTATTATTTTTGTTATGATCCAATGGTTGAGGGTGTTGTATAGAGTTGTCTCTTGGAGTAGTGCCACAGAACAGAGGATATAGCTTAGGGGAATATTAGCTTTATTTTTATTTATTTATATATATATTTAATTAATTAATTAATTTCAAATAAAACATTTTTCCACAGCCAACATAAGCACATCTCCTCCAGTTATGCTATAATTTTATCACGAGAGCCTTTTATGGAGTATGATTATGAAATAAATACTACAAAAATAATGATCTATGTTATAGTTTATATATTTTAATCATAAGTATTTTATTAAAATTCAAAGTCATGATTTTTAATTCTTTTTAATTGCTGTGTTGTTTCCGACAGTGATGCTGTATATGTATGTCAGCCATATCACTCATATCTCTGTCATGCAGAAACCAAAATAGCAGATCTAGGAAAAAAAGCTTCAGTAGTCTAAATTTTGGAGCATTTCTACTGATCCATTCGTGAGGACATTTGTACATATTATAAAAAAGAAAAGCTCTCAGATTCTGATTTTCTGTTTCCTACAATATTATAAATGTTAAAATATTAAAGATTCATGGAAATACGGTGTTAGTTTTCAGGTTCCTTCCCTGTCAAACCTGAAGTGTCCAGCAGATGGCGACAGCTTCAGTGACCCTGCTGTGTGCTAGGCCCCAGGTTTCTCACCTCACCTTTATCATAACACTTATAACATATTATTTTAGGAAGATTACAGCTATTAATAATGTTTTACTGACTGTTCAACTTCAAAAACAACTAATCCATTTAATCCATTTAAGCTGCAGTGAGTCTCATGCTCACAGTGCAGTTGCTAGCTAGCTGGTTGTCTGTGCTCTGTGAGGCCTGTGGGAGCCTCATTGTGTTAAAGTTGCCATGCTGAATCCTACAGGACCTGCAGTGGGAAACTTTCAGACTCGTCTAATATTCCAGCTCCTCATGATGGAAAAGTGGGGCGAGAGGATTGAGTGGAGAGGGGTGGTGGTGCTGTCTTGTCCCGGTGCTCTCCTGCTATTACTGCTGTCGACTCGATGAATGATTGATGGACTAATACCAGAGAGTATATCTCCATTGTTCGTGCAGCAGTGGGAATCTCTCGCTGCACACATTTTACTGCATTATTTAAAGGCGCATGGCGTCGTGTTTCAGCCCCCCCGAGTCTTACTGACAGCCCTGCTGGTTCACTCTGGAGACTCGTCCTCAGGGTTTAATAAGCTGGTGGCACGAAGAGTTTTTACTAGATCACATTTAACCTCTTTTACTTCCACTGACCAAGGAAATGTCCTTAGAGGATCAGGATCACACTTAAAAAGGAAGGTGCTGCAAACGATTCCTTGAACAAGGCCACAGGAGAACCAGCTGTAGCTCCATAAAGTGCTATGTTTTTTTTCTTCTATGGAATGGAGGATGAACTCGGAGAGTCCCTGAATGTTTGTGGACACCCCTTATAATGAAAGCATTCAGCTACTACCAGTTGCACCCATTGCTGACACAGATGTGCAAACACACACACACACACACACAGCCTGTCTAGTCCCTGTAGAGAAGTACTGAAGCTATTGGCACCATGCTGCCTAATGCCAGGCGTGGGCTATAGAGGGGTATAAAGCCCCCCAGCATTGAGCTGTGGAGCAGTGGAGGAACTGTGTTCTCTGAAATTGGTGGTGGTGTCTTATCCAGTACTTCTGGGTTGTTGAGTTGGGGAGTTGGGGATGAGTTAGGGTGGCGATCATCAAAGTGGGTGGGTTAATGGTCTGAACCAAATTGGGGGTAAAAGGGAAAAGACAAAAAAAATAGACACTTCGGACAGTGGTAACTGCGAGCTGGAGGGGCTGATATTTTATTTGGAATAAAAAGACAGAACGTCATCAGAATATAGTACAGTCAGTGAGACGTGAAGTCATGAGCTGAAATAATGAGATAGTAAGGCATACTAATGAGTTGTAATAATGAGATAGTAGTCATATTGAGTTGGATATAATAATGAGAGTAATAATGAGTTAGTAATATGAGATTGTAAGATACAGTAATAAGATAGTAAGGAATAATGAGTTAGTAATGCTCAATAATATGATAGTAAGATTTACTAATGAGATAGTAAGGCATACCAATGAGTTGTAATAATGAGATAGTAGTCATATTGAGTTGGTTATAATGATGAGATGGTAAGATATAATAATGAAATAGTAATAATGAGTTAGTAATATGAGATAGTAAGATATAGGAATGAGATAGTAATAATGAGTTAGTAATAATGAGATAGTAATAATGAGATAGTAATAGTAATATAGTAGTGAGATGCATAATGATGAGTTAGTAATGCATAATAAGAAGATAGTAAGATATAATAATAAGATCGTAATAATGAGTTAGTGATAATGAGATAGTAAGATATAGTAATGAGATAGTAAGATATAGTAATGATAGTAAGATACTGTAATGAGATAGTAAGATGTAGTAATGAGATAGTAAGATACTGTAATGAGATAGTAAGATGTAGTAATGAGATAGTAATAATGAGTTAGTAATAATGAGATAGTAATAGTAATATGATATAGTAGTGAGATGCATAATGATGAGTTAGTAATGCATAATAAGAAGATAGTAAGATATAATAATAAGATGAGTTAGTAATAATGAGTTAGTGATAATGAGATGAGATAGTAAGATATAGTAATGAGATAGTAAGATACAGTAATGAGATAGTAAGATATACTAATGAGTTGTAATAATGCAATGATAACTGTTGACCGGTCCTAAGGAGTTAATGAAGGCCTGACGAGTTGTGGTTGTGTTGATTTCATTGAACTGAAATATACAACAGTTACAATTACTCTTACTCTCTCTATTTCTTTTTTCTTTACAGTGTCCAGAAATCTATTAAGGCTGAATCATATAATAAATAAGCCCTAATAAATAAATCTGGAGATTTACATAATAAAAAAAACAGAAGTCAGAAATGGAAACTCATTTGGCTGAGATTAATGTGCTAAACTGAAAAGGAGACAAATGAGCGCTGCACAAAAAATCCCAGGCAGAGAAAGAGATTTGGTAGAGAGGGAGGTGGGGGAGAGGAGGAGGAGGAGGAGGAGGAGGGAGAGAGTTGGATGAAGCAGTCTGTGCTTACTGGTTCAGGCAGAAGTGAATGTGGACTAACGGGAAGAGGAAGAGCCTCAGTGAGGAGAAGCTGGTCTGAGTCTGCTCTGCTGGAGCTCTGGAGGAAGACTGCTGTGCTGCAGCTTTGGTAGGTCCTCTTTTAATGATGGGATTATGATGTGTGTTTGAGTTTTATAGGTGATGAACATGTATTATAATAATAATAATAAATAATACAACAAGATAATAAAGATCTCATTATGCCTCATATATAGGGGAATGTCTGAAATGCAGATGAAAGCCAGAAACATGTTCTTACACATGAACATGAGCTGCCTCTGTACTGTCAACTGAAAGTATTTCAGCAGAACTGTGAGAGTATTCACATATTTTACTACATCATACATTGTGCTATTAAAACAGTGAGTCATTATTATAAGACAGTGAGTAGTAATATAGTAAGGGATAGAGAATTATGAGATATATGAGCATAGCTGTGGTGTTATCGTAATGGTATAGTAAGTTAGAATAGTAAGTTATAATCATGACAATTGGAATAAAAAGACAGAAAGTCATCAGAATATAGTACAGTCAGTGAGACGTGAAGTCATGAGCTGTAATAATGAGATAGTAAGTTGTAATGATGACATAGTAAGGCATGATGAGTTATAATAAGATCACAATATTATCTGAATAGTCAGAAAGTCATAATTAGATAGTAAGACTGATGAGTTGTAATAATGAGATAGTAAGTCATAACAAGATAGTAAGTCATAATAATATCATAGTAAGTCATAACATAGTAAGTGATAATGAGATAGTAAGTCATAATAATGAGTTGTAATAAAGAGTTAGTAAGTCATAATGAGATAGTAAGTCATAATAACAAAGTAAGTCATAATGAGATAGTAGGTCATAATAATAACAAGATAGTAAGTCATAATAACAGTAAGTCATAATGAGATAGTAAGTCATAGCAAGATAGTAAGTCATAATAATAACAGTAAGTCATAATGAGATAGTAAGTCATAATAACATAGTAAGTCATAACATAGGAAGTGATTATGAGATAACATAATAACAATGAGTTATGATAATAATGAGTTGTAATAAAGACAATTAGTTAGTAAGTCATAGCGTGAAAGTAAGTCATAATAACATAGTAAGTCATAATGATGAAATAGTAAGACATAATAATGAGTTTATAATAATGGGATAGTAGTCATAATTATGACATGATAATGAGAGTCATAATGAAATAATAAGTAATAAGAATGAGTTATAAAAACGAGATCCTAAGTGAAAATATCGAGTTATAATAAGACATAATAGTGTTCTATAGAAACCAGATAGTAAACTCACAAAAATGACATAATTATAATAGTATAACAGTAAGTCGTAATAATGAGCAAGTCATAATAAGATAGAATGAGATAATGAACACCTCCTTCCCCCCGTCTACATAGTTATTCATGCATCACCCATATCTTGCTGTATGGTCTGAATTAGCCACACATAGCAGTAATTGTTGTCTTTCAGTGGAATTTCAGTGGAGCTGCCCTTTGCTGCATGGGGTCAGCATGTTGGGGGTGGTCACCCTGCTTTTGCTGGCTGTGTCTCCTGGACTGGGCTCCAGACTGTGCTCTCATGTCTGTCAGTGTTTCGAGCACTCAGACCTGGTAGACTGCCGCTCGAGGGGCTTGGTCAACGTACCGCATGGCCTCCCGCACGGCACGTGGCTCCTGGACCTGGGAGGAAACGTGCTGGCGGAGATCCGACCTCACGCCTTCGCTGGACTCTGGTCACTGCGTGTTCTTGTGCTGGCAGAGAGCAGCATCCAGAAGCTAAAGACGCAGGTGAACTACATGACAGAGATGTTTTATAGGTTTTATATTAAAATAATAGCTTTTATACCTTTAAATACTTAAGGAGTTCGATGTATGCCAAATGTGTGCCCTTGCAAGAGCTGCCCCAGACAACCGTAAGTCTGCTTATTGTGAAGCAGAAACAAACATGAATGTCTGAATACTTTTGGCCATACCCAGGAGGACTTTGGGTTTCTCCAGTTTAGCTATTGCCCTCTTTCTAATCTGTACATTCCCTGCTTACTCTGTCCCTGCCCCAGGCCTTCTACTCGCTCTCCTACCTAGAGAAGCTCGACATGAGCCGTAACAACCTCAGCCGCCTGCCTGCAGACTTCTCAGAGAGTCTGTCCTCCCTGAAGGAGCTGCGACTAGAACACAACAAGCTGGAGCTGCTGGAGCCTCCGTGCCTGGAGCGCCTGGAGAGCCTGGAGAAGCTGGACCTGAGCCACAACCGTATCAGAACCCTGCGGTCAGGCGCCTTCCGCGGCCTGTCCCGCCTGCGTCACCTGTACCTGCAGGGCAACCAGCTGACTGCTGTGCTGGACGGCGCCTTCTCTGCACTGCCCAGCCTGGAGGTGCTGCTACTGGGCGGCAACAACATTACACACATAGAGACAAATGCCCTGGTGGCCCTCCGCAGCCTGGCCCTGCTGGGCCTTGAGGGCAACCACCTGGAGCAGCTGAAGTTCAGGGCATTCCTGAACCTGCACACGGCCGGCACGCACCTGCTGCTGGCCGGCAACCCCTGGCACTGCGACTGCGAGCTGCACCGAGTCTTCAGCAAGCTGCTGAGCGTCCGCCACCTGCACGTGGACGACTACAGCAACGTGACGTGCAGCCAGCCCTGGCAGCTGGCTGGTGCCTCACTGGCCTGGGTGGACGGCCAGTTGTGCGTGGCCGAGACGGTCACTGTGCTGGTCATCACTGGAACGGTGCTGGTCACGGTGTTTGGAGCACTTGTAATAGCTGAGCGCAACCGCAAAAAGAAGAAGAAGCAGAGTAAACACTGGGGGCAGGGGGAGACGGACACGTAGGAAAATGCCCCGGCCTGTTGTGTCCCGAATCTACTGCCACTGTTTACAGTAATAACTGATGCAATACCTAAAGCCGTAGTTATTGAATTTTCCCCGGCATACAGTTAATCACAGTTAATCAGCCAAGATTAGATTTGTTGGTTGGTTGGTTTATGTGGTTTTGCACTGGAGCAATGAGGCTAGCTAAAAACTGATGAAAACTGCTACAGCTAGTGGATGTATTTCATGGCTGTCATACATCAACATCTCAAGAATGAGAAAATACGCTCTTCTAATACATGTTAATATCATGAAACTTTCATTTTAGGCATAATAAAATGTAAAAAATTAAGTGATACCGAAGAAACCACCTAGCAACACTCTGTAGCAACCCCCTGGGATACCATAGCATCCACCTAGCATCCCTATAACAACCTGGACTACTATATGAACTGCTTAGTAAAGCTAAGGCAACTTCATTTGACTCCCAGGAGCCGACGTTTAGGTCAAATCTGGTTAAATTTTACCGACTTTGCTTCTCCACACTGAAATGATTGACCATAATCAATAAACTCTTGTTTCCTTTTGCTGCTTGACCTCTTCCTTCATGTCCTGGAAAAGATACTTTTTGGTTTTTACTTGCTGGTAAAAAAAATTGATTAAGAGTGTGTTGCTTGATCCTCGCAGCAGGCCCACTCCTCTAAGCTGCTTATCATACCCATTCTACTCCATCTTTGGCACCATTAGCCACGCAAACAGACTCCATCTCCCTAACCCATGGTGTCCCAGTGTGACCGGGAAGAGCTTTTTCATCGTCACTCCATCGACAGTTTCAGACCCAGGATTACTCTTCACTTAGAAACATCTCCTCACTCATCCTGATTAAAACCACAGGCCCAATTTAAGCAAAGTGATGTGCGTGAATAAGAAAATGGGAGCCAGTGTGTGACTGTGCAGGATCTAAATTTACATTTAATTGGAAAGTTAGCGTTATTTAAAGCTAGCAAACAACGAAGAAAGCTGTAAATACATAGCAAAACAATGGAATTGGAAAATTGGCGTTATTTGAAACTAGCAAAACAACAAAGCGCTGAAAGGAGCTAGCAAAACAATATAACTGGGAAACTAACACTACTTGAGTTAACATTTAATTGGAATATTAGTGTTACTTGAAGCTAGCAAAACAACAAAGAGCTGAAAGTGGAAACTGGAAAACTAGCACTACTTGAATTAACATTTCATTGGAAAACAAAGACAGCTAAACAAGCAAGCAAAACAACAATCATGGATAACTAGCACTACTTAAAGGAGCAATACATAGTTTTTTTTCCAACATTAAAATGTAATAAATGTTCAGAAAACTGAAACCTACTCGATGTTAGTGTGTGTGAACTGTAATATAGCGGCCCTTTCTTTTCTATTAGCATTTCCAGTGTCATGATGTGTGACTGGCAGAGAGTCAGTAGTGTGATTGAGAATTGAGTCTTAAATTAAATGCTGCTTATTGCTCCTTTAAAGCTTGCAAAGCAACAAAGGAAGCTGAAAAAGCTAGATAAAACTGTGTATATATACACAGCTTCACAGTCATCCCGGAGCTGGTTGTACCGCAGGTTGAGCTGCTCCATCTCTTTTCTGGGCACAAACTCGCTTTGATCTACAACACAAAAAGAAGAACACCTACTTCAGTCTTCATGAGCAATGCACCCCAAGATCTGATCAGCTCCAACATCGTCCTGTTACTCGAACACTCTCCTCACCAACCATCACACACTCTCACTAAATAATACGGCTTGCACATACCTTTGAGTTCAAAAGGATCAGCCTCGGTTTCACTTGTAGGGATAGTAACAGGGGCCATAGCTTCATCACACTTTCTCTTTCTTTCATATCTAAGACAAACAGCAGACATAATGCAATAACAGGGTTAGACAAACACAGCTCAGGTACTAAAGCTCAGGTACTAAAGGTGCACGTATTTGTCACTGTACAGCGAAATGTGTCCTCCGCATTTAACCCATCTATGGTAGTAAACACACACACTCACACACACAGTAGTACACAGCAGCCAACTCCAGCGCCCGGGGAGCAGAGCGGGTAAAGGGCCTTGCTCAACAGTGGCAGGCCCCAACAGTGGCAGCTTGCCGAGCCCGGGAATCGAACCCACAACCCTGTTATCGATATCCCGGCGCTCTAACCGCTGAGCCACCACTGCCCCGAACACTGCCCTAAACAAGCCTCCTAGGAAGATTAGTATCGAATATAATCCAGACAGCGACTGAATGGGTCAAATACACACCAAACACACCTCGCCACCCTTACTGTGACCCCTGCGGTGCTGTGAGAAAAGATGGATGGCACAAAATCTGTTCAAGTTAAATGTCAGAGGGGATAGGATGTGTCAGGACACCGGCCGACTTAAGCCTAAAAAACAACGCCCATGTGATGGGCTGCCAATCTTGGTTCTTGGTAGACCATGCTGGCCTTTGCTGGGAATTAGACTGAACTAATTCGCACCCTTTGCACCCATTGCTGACACAGATGTGCAAATGCACATACCGCTGGTCTACTCCCTGTTGAGAAGTATTTGCCATGTTCTCTGACCTTAATAAACATGAATATATTGGCATCATGCTAGGCCTAATGCCAGGGTGGGCTAGAGGGGTATAAAGCCCCCCAGCACTGAGCTGTGGAGCAGTGGAAGAACTGTGTTCTCTGGAATGATGATGGTGGAGCTCCATCCAGTACTTTTGGGATAGGTTTGGGAGTTGGGGATGATGAGGTGGGTTGGTGATCATCATCATCCAACATCCTGACCTCACTAACACTGCTGTGGCTGAATGCAATCAAATCCTCACAGCAATGCTCTTCCACAATCTAGTAGAAAGCCTTCTTCCCTGGACAGTCGAGACAGTCACTCAAACAAAAGCAGGATAAACTCTTTTTAATAGCTTTGATTTCAGGAAAAAAGACAAATGAGCATGAATGAGCAGGTGTCCCAACACTGCCCTAAACAAGCCTCCTAGGAAGATTAGTATCGAATAATCCAGACAGCGACTGAATGGGTCAAATACACACCAAACACACCTCGCCACCCTTACTGTGACCCCTGCGGTGCTGTGAGAAAAGATGGATGGCACAAAATCTGGACTATCGTAGTTCATGGACGGTTCTCCTGATAAAGAGAGAAGAAAGAGAGAAGATCAGCTCAGCTTTATTGTTTAATCAAGTTAAGTGTAGTTTAGCTGTAAACCTGTGCTTAGGAACATCCATCTACAAGGTTTGTAGCCTCAAAATACTACACAATGAGAGGCTGGACAAATGACTGCTGGACAGGGTTAAAGAGAAAGCTGTGCAGTACATCTAACCCTAGCTGTAGACCAAATGACCAAATGACCAAATGACCTGCAGCTGCAGAGCCACACAGCTTATCCAGCTTATCCAGCTTATCCAGCTAACTAACTGGTTAACTTACGATAGCCAACGTTAGGTAGACATTAATTTAGCTAGTTGGCCAGCTATTTAGACTATGATCTACTCAATAAGACTAATATTGACTTAGTTAGGCCATCAGCTGGCTGGCTAGCAGGCAGGCAGGCTAACTTACTCACTAGCTGCTGTTGTTAGTAAACACCAGCGTACCGGAAACGAAGTGGGCGCTACACAGGCTCGCGCTGCCTTTAGGACCTTCGGGACCCCAGTCCGCTCGATTGATGGCCTGGAGCCATAACCTCCTACGATTTTTGGCAAAGGGGTGTGATCCTCTCGGAATATTAAACATTTTCCATCCATTTTCTCCGCGGTTGGTGCAGTTTAAAGCGCAACAGCTCCTCGTCATTTCCGCTCTCTTGCCTGCAGGGGCGCTGCAGTCTGTTGCTTCCCTCCACTTCCTGCCCCCTGGCTGCGCGCGCATCTCTTTGATGACGTTGTACAGAGACCCTTAAATAAATCTTACAATAATAAATCTTTTTTATTTTTGAGTAATTTAATTAAAAAATTTTTTTGAGAAAGACTAATTGCTACATCTGTTTAATCTGTTTAATTCTAGATGGTTATATTAGCGCTACCGCGTTGCTAATTGTGGACCAAGTTAAACGAAACAAACTAGTAAAACTAAACAAAGACTATTTTTTAAAAACTATTTTTGATTTAAATAAAATAATAAAGCCATATAAAAACAACTACTACTAGATAACACACACTGTGAAGGGGGAGGGGGAGGGCAACTCGGCTGGCTAACCAGTAGCATGCTAGCTACATCAGCTGGCTAATGTATTGGGTCCTAAATGGACCGTCTGTAGGATGACGTCAGAGGGGATAGGATGTGTCAGGACACCGGCCGACTTAAGCCTAAAAAACAACGCCCATGTGATGGGCTGTACATCTTGGTTCTTGGTAGACCATGCTGGCCTTGATTGAACTAATTCGCACCCTTTGCACCCATTGCTGACACAGATGTGCAAATGCACATACCGCTGGTCTACTCCCTGTTGAGAAGTATTTGCCATGTTCTCTGACCTTAATAAACATGAATCTATTGGCATCATGCTAGGCCTAATGCCAGGGTGGGCTAGAGGGGTATAAAGCCCCCCAGCACTGAGCTGTGGAGCAGTGGAAGAACTGTGTTCTCTGGAGTGATGATGGTGGTGCGCCATCCAGTACTTTTGGGATAGGTTTGGGAGTTGGGGATGATGAGGTGGGTTGGTGATCATCATCATCCAACATCCTGACCTCACTAACACTGCTGTGGCTGAATGCAATCAAATCCTCACAGCAATGCTCTTCCACAATCTAGTAGAAAGCCTTCTTCCCTGGACAGTCGAGACAGTCACTCAAACAAAAGCAGGATAAACTCTTTTTAATAGCTTTGATTTCAGGAAAAAAGACAAATGAGCATGAATGAGCAGGTGTCCCAATACTTTTGTCCATAGAGTGTACAGCTCTCAGCAGTCGTGTGGGCAGTGCTATATCAGGCTATATCATGGCAAAAGTTCAAACCAGGCCAGCGTGTTTGTGTCTGTCTTTCCATTTCATGTGTTCCTTTAAAGACTGCCTGCGTTTTATGTAATCCTAATTTGTAAAACACCGGATTATTTAGAGCACTCTGTGGCCTATTTAGCAGCAATAGATCACACAAGGATTTCAGACTTGCAAAATAACTCCTCAGTATATCATGTAAAGTGGGAAAATTACACCCCTCCATCTATCCAATACACCAACACACCACAGCAGGACTACATTTAAAGATTGGATACACAGGAAGGCTCGTAATAACAACGTAGGGATCCTAACCTCGGTACTGGTGAGGATTTGTCAATGGATATCTGTGGATGTAACACAATTGAATAGCCAGGTTACAGTTTGAACTAAAAAGTTCTTAAAAGAGCTTAAAAAGTTCTGGAAAAAAGTCCTGTGGACAAATGAGACCAAGGTCAACTTGTATCAGAGCGATGGCAACAGCAAAAGGAACTGTGCAGTATCCAAAGCAAACCACCTCGCCTGTAAAACATGGTGGTGGGAGTGTTATGGCCGAGGGCTGTATGGCCTCCACAGGTACTGGCTCATTCATCTTCAGTGATGATGGTAGTAGCAAAACCCAAATTTATAACCCTCAATGAACCTCTCCCTATCACTTGCAATGCTCCCAGTATGGAGGGTGAGGACAAGCACATGCCTCCTCAAATACATGTAAAGTCAGCCACCGCCTTTCTTCAAACTGCTGTCAATGCAGCATCGCTAAGCAGTCAATTCCCAGCTGTGCTGGCCTGAAACACAAGGGGAGTGATGAGGGGAGAGAGAGCACCATCTACACACCCAGAGAGAGCATATATATATCATATATCTCTGTCATATATAACTGTGCTCTCTCTGGCTCTGGCTGCTGATGGCAAAGCAGCATGACCCTGGATTCTAACCTATGATCCTCTGGCCATAGTTTCAGCGGGCCTTAGGCCACTGAGCCACTGGGAGCCCCAACAAAATGAGTTCTGATCAGCCTGACCACCCTGGTTTAACAGTATAGCCGGTATGGTCAGGTTGGTCATGCTGATAAACCAGCTGATCCATTAAACTGAAAGGAATACACACACTATGCTTGTCAATGGCAAAGCTGACACCCAAGTTCCCAAGTAAAAAGTGCCATCTACTGGTGCACAACTTTCCTTCTGTAAGCAACTGTACTGTTATTATAATTCTGTAAGCTCTTCTAAACATTAAAAAATAATATTATAAATAAAAATATTGTTATTGCAATTATAATGATATTAGTAGTGCTACTGCTCCATCTACTGGTGTATTTTGGTAATTACCTTCTATGAGAAAGTCACTACATTTCGGTTATTAATAGTCCTTATTAAAAGTTCAAATTAGTTTTAATGATTACAAATGATTTAATTATTATATTTATAATTATATTATTAGTGCCATCTACTGTTGTTCTTTCTGTAATCAGCCGTAGTTTATTTGAACACAGTATTAAATAAATAAATTATTTTATTATTGTAAAATAAGGCAGTGATAACACAATTTACATGAATAATTACAATAATTAATTAATAATTAATAATGAACATTAATACGACCGTTTCAGCGCTCGCGAGGTTGCCGTGGAAACACAAAAACACAGCCATGGCGGCGAGGTCTGGAGAAGCGCGAGCTCACCTCAGCGGATCTGCCTGGGTTCAGGTTAGCAGCTTCGCTAGCGCCAGCTAGCTAAACGACTTTTCTGAGATTTAGGGGTCAAAACCCCCAAGTACTGTTTAGAAAATGTTTGTAAAGCGTTTATAAAACACTTCAATGCTCTGTGATTGTGTAAATATCGAAAATATCGATATTTTAGAGTGTTTTAGACACACTGTCACTCAGGAGTTCAGCCCTAGAAACCTTGCCAAATGTTTGTGGACACCCCTTCTAAGCATTGAGCTGTGAAGAAGAACTGTGTGCTCTGGAATGATGTATGGTGCTCTATCCTTAATTTTCTGATGAGGTGGGGTGGTAAACCTTACTAACGCTGTTATTGCTGAATGCAATCAAATCCTCACAGCAATGCTCCTGCAAAATCTAGTAGAGATTACAGTCACTCCAACAAAAGCAGGATGAACTCTTTATAATAGCCTTGATTTTGGAAGAAACACTAAATGAGCAGGCGTCCCAATACTTCTGTCCTTTCTTTCTCGCTCTCAGGAATCCCTGACCACTCCAGCATGGCTCACAGCGGTCAGTCTTTCAGGTATGTGTATCCGCCACATGCATGCAAACCAGATCTGGCTGTCAGCCTACTTTGACTGATTGGATCGCTTGTCCGCAGGTCATCTAAAAACAAGCCCAGTGCCACACAACCATACAACAAAGGATCCCTTGCCAGCAATGGTGGTGAAACCTGCAATGTAAAGGTGTGTCCAGGGGTTACCGAACCTCATTTAACATCCGGGACTTTATTAACGTTCACTGATTGGTGCATTGTTGCTGTTATTGCCATGCAGAGCCGGCCGGAGCAGAAGGAGGACGTAGATGACTGTCAGAGCTCACTGGACTGGCTGGAGGAGTGCGGTCTGGACAGCTGTGGGCTCAGTCTCTCTCACCTTTTCTCTCACTGTTCCACAACTTCCAGTTCTCCAAGAGGAGATGGGGTATGCGCACAGCTGGAGATCGACTCAGAGACACTTGCTGACTTTGAGATGCAGCTTTACCAGTAAGTGGAGTGTCACAGATCACAGTTACACTATATGGACAAAAGTATTGGGACACCTGCTCTTTCACTGAGCAGGTTTGGGGGTAGCAGATAACGTGCCCATAACGTGCCCAACACTGTTTATGCAGGGCGACTGACCTGTACCACAGCAGAATACGGTGGCTCAGTCAAGGCAGCAGGAAGGTAAATATTCTCTCCATAGACCAGCAGGTCGTCATTCCCACTGGAGGTTCTCACGTCAGTTTAGATCAGGGGTAGAGCAGATGTTAGAGTTAGATGTTTGTCCCTAGGCTTTGTTTACTGTGATCGTTTTTGTCCCAAGCTGTGTTGGTTCTGTCTGTTAGATGTTCGGGACGGTGAAAGGATCCAGACTTGGAGTCCTTGTCGACACGTCTGATGAAAACTGCTCTGAGGAGAGGCTGGAGGATCTACAGCACAACCTCCTGGTGTGGAAATTCTTTCAGATTGACATATTGTCACCTTTTATGATTATTGCTGGTGATTTTATGGCTTGTGGTCTTCTTCTCAAGCGTCTCATAGAGGAGCAGTTTAGTATGAAGAAGGTTCTGCACTTGATGTCCTTTGGCACGGAGCTTAGCAGCTTGTGGACCGGACCGAGAGACGTCACTCCACTGAGGTGAGTCTGGTTTCAGTTGAATTCCTCACTGTGGAAACATGTTGAGAATCAATAAGACCCGTAAGACCGAATAAAGGTATACAGGGGATCAGTCGTCCTGCACGATTTTCTGTGCTGTCCCAGGTTGCAGGAGGCTCAGCAGTGGGTTCTGCAGCTGAGGCCGAGTGGAGGCTGTAATCTCCTACATGCTTTAAAGAGAGCCTGGAGCCAGGCACAGCTCGACTCCCTGCTCATCATTCTCGGCTCCTGGTGAGAGAACATGACCTAGTGATCTCCATTGCATTCACATTCATGTACAGGTGGAGTAAACGCACCAAACTGGGTGGAGTACTGACCAGGAAGCAATGCTGCTTGATTTTTCTCCAGCCCTGACCAGGATCCACATAATATACTTAGCTACATGGCCCAGGAAGTGCAGGACAAGGTGCCTTCTGTCCATGTTGTGGCCTACAACACCTGCAGTCCAGTTGTCATTGTAAGTATACACTGTTCAACAGGTCGGTACGTGAAAATCAACCCACACTTGCCTTAAGCTGCTTTAAGAGACTCTAAAATAGACTAGCTTATGTGTTTTTTGACACACTTTCAAGGATATAACAGGTAAACAGTAGTAAGAGCCATCTCAAAGCTTGTGTTGGCCCATTTTTATAGTCTCACACATTGCCTGAGACCACATTAGAACTTGAATCTGTCTTGGGGCAAATGTGTGATTAAGGCAGTTTACACAGCTCTAACTGCAGGGTATAAGCTCCCATGCAACAGAAATTGTGATATATTGATAAATACTATGTAATTATATTGGAGAATAAATGGATTGTGCACATACACAGATCAGCCATAACAATAACACCACTGTTACAGTTCTGTAATGCCAGACTGTATCCATCTGTTTCTCTGCATACTCTGTTATTAGCCTCCTTTCACCCTGTTCCTGTGGACCCCACAGGACTGACCACCACAGAGCAGATTTAGTATTTGGGTGGTGGGTCATTCTCAGCACTGACCCTGACACTGACGGTGATGGTGGGGTGGAGTGTGGTAGTGTGTGTTGTGCTGGTGGTACGAGTGGACTGGAGGTTGGTTGTATTTATACAGGAGATTGTCAAAAACATCGCTGAAGTCACAGAGGGGAGATATCACCTGTTTTCTGCTGTACTGGTAACGTGAACGTCACTTACTATATGTCCTGTGATTTGATTTGATACAAATTGTAAAGCGTTTGGATATCGTAGCGTGTGTTTTTGCTTCCGCTAGGGTGTGGTGGACAGCAGTAGTGACTTGGAGCCTCTGTGGAATGAGATCAAATCTGCTAGAGATGTTCTTCATCACATTCAGAGCATAAGAGATATGACTGCCTCTGCGCTGTCTGAGGTAATGCTGAGTCGGAAAGAAATGCCCACACTACAACAGCTTAAAATGTTCCTTAATGGCGCCAGTTCTGTGCTTGTCACTGTTGTAACGAATGTGATTCAGTCATGAATGATTTGATAACTGAAGCTGAATCACACAAAGCATAGAGCAGGATTTCTCAGTTAGCAGGATAACTTGGACCTGTCCAATAGGAGAAGGCCAAAAGGCCAAAGAGGCGTAGCTTTTGGTAATAAGAGCAGAGCAGATTTCATACATATGTATGCGTCACATATGGAGACATCTAGAAATATTCTACTTGACAATTTCACACAGATTTTAACTCCCTACACTTTGCTACCTCTGCAGATCTCCACAGATTTAGACAGTCTGTCCTTGTCTGATTTGAAGTCGGATCCAGACGATGGCAGTGCTGCTCTGTGCATCCAACCCCCGGCTCCCCTGCCTATCACCTCCGCTGAGTGGCTGAAATCCAACGGCCTGAAAGGTGCTTGTGTTGATGACTGTAGTTTAGGACATGTTGACGCTTGGCTAAAGTACTGAGACAAAACAACACAAATTGTGGCACTGACAAACTGACCGTATACAGTACTGTGCAAATGCACCTGTAAAAAGTGATAAACTGGGCAGAAAGATAGAATTAATACAAATAAAATTACTCCAGAAAGTGATGGTGGTGGTTCTCCATCACTATGTTCATTAGAACATTTCGAAAGTTCTCCTCTCTCATGGAGTCTAGTATTATTTAGAGTTCTCCTCAGATCAACACCTGGTTTGGTGGTAAATCAGGGCTTAATGATGGTAATTCAGGTGAGCTGCTGCTGCTGCTGCTGCTGCTGCTGATGGAGCTGAACTCATCCTCCACGCTGTGCTGGCTGGACTGGGGGGCGTCCAGGAGAACCCTGGAGGTTCTCTAGAACATTTAGACTAGCTCACAGACAAGATCTCACTACTTTCTTTCTTCAGAATGAGAAGCTCTTGTTTCTCCTTTTTACTGGATTTATGTTCACCTGCAGATCCAGCAGATCCAGGATGTTCTGTAGGCACTGATATTTACTATAACATCCTTCAGAACTGCCCGATCCATAGGACACAAGTGTGGACCCCTTACAAGTCCAGTTCTTGTTAGTTTACTGTGAAAATGGCTGTTGATGTACGAGAGTCTTACACTGACAGCTTTCCATACTTTCCTGTCTACAGCCAAGAAGCTCAGCCTGTACCAGGTCCTGGCTCCTAATGTTTACTCCCCAAAAGAGGGCTTTGTTCCCATCTTGAGAAAGACTGTCCACTCAACAGTGCATGAGGTAAGTTCACATTACAGCATTTCTTCTTTTTCTTTACTTACTGGGCTTAAAGACCTACTAAATGTCCACATGTTTGTGGACACCTCTTCTAATGAATGCATTCAGCTACTGAAAGTTGCACCCATTGCTAAAACAGAAGTGCAATGCATACATACGCACAGCTTGTCCAGTCGCTGTAGAGAAGTACTGCCAATTGCCCCAGCATTGAGCTATAGAGCAGTGAAACTGTATCGTCTGGATGACTCGGGGATGAGGTGCGGTGGTTATCGTCCAACATCTTAACTTCACTAATACTCATGTTGCTGAATGCAGTCAAATCCTCACAGCAATGCTCCAAAATCCAGTAGTAAGCCTTCTTTTTTGGACAGTAGAGACAGTTACTCCATCAAGAGCAGGAGAAAGTCTTTTTATTACCCTTTGTTTATAAAAAAAAAAACAATAAATAAGCAGGTGTCCCAATACTTTTGTCAATGTAGTGAATAATTAGGACTTTCAGATTAACAGTGTCTGAACCTATATAAAAATGTAGCTCAATAAATGCTAATCTTTGCAGAAAGCCATGGTCCAGTTCGAGTGGCATGATGGAACAGTAAAGAACGTACATGTTGACCTGTGCTTGCTGCGGAATTACCAGGTGCACCAATGACCAAGCAGTTTATTTTCATCCAGCGCAGATTTGCATTATTACAGTGTGTCCAGTTGTTCCTCTGGACATTTTTTCTTGTCTTCCTATCCTCTTACAGAAGCGGCTGCTGGAGGCTGAGCATGTGTTGGAGGATAGGGCAGCGTGGTTGAGCAGTACTGGCAGCAGGCAGATTTGGGGAGCAGTGTGTGAGCAACAGTAAGACTCTTGCTTTTTATATTTTTAAATATTTTTTTATATGCTTTTCATATATATATTTTTATATATATATCACTGATTAATCAGTTACACTAACACTGAGACTACTATATAGAGCTGCCCAGGAAGGTAGAGAAAATCCAACAGGTGTGTGCTGTTAAAAGACCCCAGTACTGTGACCGTATGGGTTGATGCAACAGTTGCTTCCATCCACACAAATTGATTGAATGAACATTATTGATTGCCCTAAAAATCCAGCAGAACCAAAACAGAACTGGAAAAGGGTTCAGTGATTTCAAAACCTCAAAACTGTTACAAACCCAGTCTTGACTGGCTTTATTTACACACCCAAAATGTGCATAAACACCACCCACTAGCCAAAAAGCCCTAGTCAAAGCTCGACGGCGACCACAGGAGAATATGTTGTTGTTGATACTAGAGAGCAGCTCATCACCTCCAGACTCTGCTAGTCATGGGGATAAGGGTTGCAATGGGAACCAGGCCTCATGACTACGGCTCTACCTGTGTCAGTGTCCTCAGAAGAGGAGCTCAAACCTGACACGCATTAAAGTGAAAGCAGCTAATGCTAGCTGACACTAACTTTACCATCTCTTCTCTCCATCGTTTGCTCTCTGGACTTCCTCAGCTGAACCAATCTGGAGCTAAACATACATCAGAAAGGATTGGCTAATTTCTTCTTTTTTTTTTTACCAGTAAGACCAGTAAGATGAAAGCCGAACTTGGGGAGGCTAAACGCTAACCGGCTACAATCTCTTGCTTGCTATTCTCTCTCTCTCTCTCTCTCTGTTGTCTTGTGTAGAGTCCAGGTTCTCCTGGACATGTCTGAGATGAACAGTCATTCCCAGCTGCACATCCGGCACGCTGTCCGTCTACTGCTGCAGGAGCAACTGCCCAACACACACAGCTTTAACGTCACAGCGTAGGCCTCAACCTCTTGATTCCTCACTCTGTAGCCAAAAGTTTGTAGACACCTGCTCATCCAGTGTCCCTTTAGGAATCAAGCAGATTAAAAAAAATGAAAAACAGACTCTGCTCTTAGTGGAAAGTCATTTTTCTGTGAGGATTTCATTGCATTCAGCCGCAAGAGCATGTTTGATGTGGGGATTTAGAACCATCTAGCTGATGCTTGGACATAATGACCTCCATAGAGTGCAGTTCCTCCATAGAATCCCATTCTATTGACAGCAGCAGGTGTAGCTAGACTCACTAAAACAAGGGGTGTCCACAAATATGTGGACTCTTTATTTAGTGTACAGTATGATGACAGTTATTGTTTCTGCTTTACTGCTTCACAGTTTTGGATCAGACATAAAACCATGGAGGGAGCAAATGGCCCCCCCAACCCGTGAAAACCTTCAGGATGTCTGGCAGTAAGTACTACTAGCGCTGTATTTCCCTCAGCCTTAGAATGACCTTACTTAACCCTGAAACCCCAGGCTTATTAGTCGCATAAGCTTAAGAATCACATTATACACAATTATTATTCTGTAATTACAAACAATTAATAGGTCATTACTATGAATCTAATAGTGTTGATCCACAGCTGAAGGTTTAATGATGCTTCTTACACTCATTATAAGCTCTGTATGTGTGTTTGTGTGCGTCTCCCTCTTTCTCTCTAGGTGGATTCAGGGTCTAGAGTGTGAAGGGGGGCGTAACATGCTGGCTGCCATTCAGCATGCTGCACAGGCAGATTCAAACAGTGATTCCTCTCTGACTCGTGGAGTGTATCTCTTCACCACCGGCATGCCGGACCAGGACCCTGTAAGGCCTGCACTCACACAGCTCATGCAGCAGTGATAGTTTTCTGTAATGCAAAGATTCAACGTAGACTCTTTGGTCTCTAACCGTACTTGGGGCCATATCACTGTTCAGTGGGAGGGCTTAATGATGTAGGGATCTGCTGATTGGCTCCATATTTGCGTCACCTTTTGTGCCACGAGATCCGAGGTCTTTATATTTCCAGTACAGAGCGTGGTGGAGAGACAGGATCTAATAAGGACAGATCTAGCCAGTTCTAGTTTAGCTCTTTTCAGTGCACCAATCATTAGTGTGGCCACAAGTACACTTAAGTGCACTGTAGCATAATAAAGTGGCATTAGCATGTCGGCTATGGGTGTCGGCCAATGTTGCGACTGTGCCATGTACAGCATCGTTACTGCTGCATTAGCAAGGCACGGCTACTGGGCTCATCCAACTGCGCTACTGCCGTAGCATGTTTAATAGGTCCACACTGGCACCATTAGACCCATTTGACCCTTTGTAAGTGTGCCTCATAGGACGAGGCTACAGCACCTGCAAATACAAGCAAAAGCAAAAGATGAAAGCTGGCTAAACTGGTCCAGGCAAGCTTTCCATCATTTCCAGTCAAATCAAATATAATATACATTTATCAAATATAAATTTATTTGTCATATGCACAGTCAGACATGGTACAGCTAGCAGTAACATGCTTTGACGGCTGTCTGGTAACATTTGGAAATCGATATGAAAGAACAGGATAGATAAAAATATAAGATCCAATAAAAATGAAAATGAAGAATATCAAGAAAAATCCAAATTTACAAAATAAACAACATAATAGAGCATATAGAGATATGGAATATATATGAATATATTATACATAGAATATATAGTAAATATAAATGTAAGACCTTATCTAAGATATAATAAGATAAGATTATTATATATTAATAATAAGACATTAAGATATAATGTAACAGAAGCATTTGTAACAGAAGCTGTTGGACAGTGGCTGAATTATGTGACTGTGTGTGTTTCCTGGCTTGTGTCCCCAGGCAGCAGTCTCTGCGTATGTGTCCGAAATCTGCAGTAGTCCAGGTCTCAGGATTCATGTGAGCCTTTTTGCTAGAGAGAGTGAGCCGGCGTGGCACCCAACCACCCGCTACGTCACCTGGGCTGAGACGGCTCAGGTGCTGCGTGACCTAGCACATGCGGGCAACGGCCGCTTCCAGTGGATAACCGACACAGGTAGGGCTAAGAAGAAGAATAGAGGGTCATCCTGCATTACTAGTATGACGTACTGACATCAGGGTTGCGTACGGATGAAGATGTGATGGAACAGATTTGTTAAAGGGGTCTATATTTTTCCTTGGTATAGTTGAATATTGAGAGTTCAGTACATGGAAAAGTGACACACAGTAAAGCTGAAACACTGTAGTTGTTCCTCCAGCAGAACCAAAACAGCTGGATAACAGGCCAAATTCAAAGCCCCAAAGCTCATCAGTCACATTACAGTCTTACAGACACCCCCAAACTCTGCCCACTAGCAAAAGCACCAGTGAAAGCTGGGGAAACTGTAAAACACCTCCAGACCCTGCTAGTCGTGGGAATACTGGTTGCAACGTGCACCAGGCCTCATGACCTCAGCTTTTCCTGTGCTGGTGTCTACAGAAGGGGAGGTCAAACTTAGCATGAAACAGAGCAAACAGAGATCTGTGCTAAGATAACTGTATCTTCTCTCCACCGTCGTCTTGTTTAAAAAAAACTGGACTACATAGGCTGAACCAAAATGGACGATCAACTGTGTAAGATAAACATGGGGACAGACATCAGTCAGAGTGTTTCAAATGGGACCACATATGAGTATTTTCCATCCAATTTATATATCAAACTTAAAATACTCAATAAATGCATTCTGTGGAACCTTTAAAGCACCTCCCCGGACAAATCACTGTGCCTCACTGTGGGACACTTAATACACCAGTGACTTCACCTTGCTTGTAGTCCACTTAACCCTCACTTAAACGCACATGCACCTGTGATGAGTTTTATTGATGTCGTTACCATCCGAATATAAAAAGCTCTGACGTGGATACAGCATAATATGGCAATTAGCAGCCTGCCTGCTTTAGTAGATCTGACGTTTAAAGGACTACTGGGGAACATTACACTGCCCTTAGCAAAGCTGACAAACCAGATACTTCTTACAAACAAACAAACAAACAAGCTGTGTGTGTGTGTGTGTGTGTGTGTGGAAAATATGAGCTTGACTCCTGTCCTCTTAACCCCTAGGCATAGTGGAGAGTGATGACGTCATTGCCCTAATTGGAGAAATGGAGACGGCTGCTAATTACTGGCAGAAGGTGAGACTGGAACGCCATTTTGGGTCATCTTGGTCTGATCTGAACTCGTTGTCCTGAATCAGAATCAGAACCAGGCTTTATTGGCCCAGTGTTTGTGGACCGTTTAACAGCGTGTTTCCCAGCCAACATGCTTAAGTGATGATGATCTTCTGTCTTCTTGCCCTGCTGGCCTTTCCACACAGCTGGGTAATGGACTGTATATTTTCTTTTTTTGGTGCAGTGCTGTGAGTTAGTGGATTCTCTGGTTCAGAGAAGCTCCAACAAAACAGATGCAGAAGAGGCCCAGTCTCAGGAGTGCTGCAGTCCAGCTTTGTGCTCCGAGGCTTGGCCACAGGGGCACAACAAACTGCCACCTCCGAGACCTACAAGGCTGAGTTTGGGGAGAACGGTCAGTACAGCTACGTTGTTACCAAACTCTGCCCACAGTAGTCAGGTACCAGTGCTGTGTTGATAAATCCGGATCAGGAAGTGCACGGGCGTCTCATAATAATTATGTGACAGTTCCTATCTTCAGTCAAGGCAAATGTAGCTAGCTAGCGCTATAATTCATATGTTGGCATTGTGTAATCTGCACATTTTTCTCAAACCAGGCCAAGGAGGCTATTTAAAAGATGTAGTATGACAAATAATGTTGGAATCTGCTTTAAAAAGTCTGTTTGAAACTTTTGACCTGTTCGCTAAGCGAGCCGGGCTGTGCTCATGCCACAGTAGCAGTGTTGGACGAGGCCCCACTTTGGCCACACTAATGATTTTGTACTTATTAAATAGAGCCATTTTCTGTACCTCGAATCTTGCAGCCAAAGGTGACTCAAATGTGGAGCCAATCAGCAGATTTATATACGTCACTATGCCCTCCCTCCGAGCTTTTCTGTGGCTGGGTTAGCTAATCGTGTTGAGAAAACCGGGCTTGACCCAGTGGTAAAGCCACCAGAACGGTTACCCTTTGTGCTGAGAACAAGCTCAGAACCCTACAGTGAAAAAAAAAAGAGGCCCTGACTTTTAAGCTGAATCTATGTACTTATGTACACACAGGAGAGTAAGGAGGGGAAGCGTTCACCAACATGGAGACCAAGCAGTGGTAAAGCAGTCATCCCACCAGGTGAGTCCCACAGTGACACTCAGTAGAACATGCCAGGAGAATGAGGCCAGTAACGTCATTGTGTTGCTCAACCCCTTAACAAAGAAATGGGCAAAACAGTTCTGGGTAGGTGCTGGAGTACCATTACAATGCTTACTAACAGAAAACTCGACTGCATTATACACTGATAAGCCAGAGCATTATGACCGCCTGCCAAAATAGCTCACTCTACTACAACTCATTGGACCAGGCAACCTTCTTCCACTGCTCCGAGGTCCAGTTATGACAACTGTCAAGTGTCCCTTGTAGGCCCTTCCAGCAGTGAACAGGGGTTAGCAAATGCATGCAGCTGTGCAGCCCTTATATGTAGCAACATTTGATTGCATTCAGCCACAAGAGCATAATCATAAGTTTGGAATGATCTGTTCTGGGTCACAAGCACTATTCCAGCTCCAAATCCAAATGTATTGAATGGGGCTCCATCACATTTTCCCATTGTGTCCCATTCTGTTGGCTGTGCTTTCAGTGAGGATTGTACAGCTGGGTGTCTGTAATGGGTTCACCCTAATGTGCTCCTTAAATGTTGGATGAGCAGATCTGTACCAATATTTGGACATGTTGTGTATGCTTCTTTTATACACTGTATGGCTGAAGGTGCTGCTTTTCTGGCTTTCCAACAGCAGTGATTGTCCTGGTGGACTGAAGGGTGCATTGACTTGAGGGGTATATCTGTTACTGTTGTTTTCAGCTCATCCCGTGGACAGTTGGAAATCAGCCAGACCAGTAAACTCTGCCAAGCAGAGGAAGACCAAAATATCCCACTCGGTTTTCTACTTGGAGGACGGCAACCTAGGTGAGTTCTACAGCTCTGCTTCAGCGGTGTGTCCATCCTTCTGTTTCTGTCGTGTGTTTATAGATTTTATAGCATTTTTTAAATTTTAGATTTTTATAGCATCTCTGTAATATCTTTTCGCTCCTATTTCTATCTGTTTGATGTCCCCCAGGGGCCGTTTTTAAGACATATCTAAAGCCCAAGTGTGTCCAGAAGTACACCAGCACCACCGTCAAACTCCCTAAACAGGAGGACCTCTGTTCCACTAAACAGGTTCCACTCTCTTTAGCGTACTGTTATCAACCTAATCAGATTGAATTACTGATTTTATGGACTCTTTTCTTTTCTGTGGGTCTTCTCTTTGCTTGTTTCCTTGCAGTGGCTGAAACTGTTTGGCATTAGGAGTCTCAAACTTGACCTGCACAAGTTAGTGTCTGGACCTGAATGCACCCACCGCAAGAGACTGGTGCGGACCGTGCACAAGAGCGTGTCGGCAAAGTACTGTGCTATTTTTCCCAGTGTACAACTCAATGTAAGTATACATTTACATTACATTTACATTTACGGCATTTAGCAGACGCTCTTATCCAAAGCGACTTACAAAGTGCTTTGCTATTTACCCAAGAAAACCTTCGCTAGTTAGAATAGACCAATAATTTAAAAGATACCTCTAAGCTTAGACATTGCTAAACACAATACAATAAGGCGACCATAGAACTATTCGTCCAAGTACTCTCGGAAGAGGTGGGTCTTTAGTCTGCATTTGAAGACAGCGAGCGACTCGGCCGTTCGGACACCCAGGGGCAGCTCGTATAGGTATAAGTATAGGTAGCCCTGATCCAATACCCAGTGTCGACATCAGGCTGATTTTAGGTATATCTAGTATCTAGTAGATCAGATATCATAGGGTTAAATAAGCCAATCAATCAAATCCAATCTAATGAAATTCTATAATCTGTTAGCAGGATGGGTAATTACAGTAGGAGCTACATGTAGCCTATTGTTAATGCAGGAACACACTGTAAGAAAGTCAGGACGGGACGTTTTTTTTTAAGGTTGACTCTAAGTTTAGTCAAACATTCCCGTTCCATCCATTTTTTACACATGGACTCAGAATTGTCTATTGCGCTGCCACTATGGCCCAGGGATCGTGAGTTCAAATCCCGAGCCATTCCACTTTGCCTTCAGCAGCCGGAATCTGAGGGAGCACAATCGGCTGTGTTATTTCCAGGTGGGTAGATGAAGCTCTCTCCCCTCATCAAACTTAAAGCGATGTTGGTTGGCATGGCCGTCTGTTAGCTGGTGTGGTGGAGCTGTGGACCCAGCGCTTTCTTGCGAGCATGTCGGCTCCTCGGAAGTAGTTAGGTCGTAGGGCCGGTCTAGAGCTTTGTAATTACACTACATGAAAACAGTTCTGAGTAAATTTACCTTTCCCTTCTTTCTCAGACGCAGAAACGTACACGACTTCACAGCTCCAGAGTGGAGCAACTGTCTAACTGCCTGCTTGTCAAGAGACAAGAGATCGTTAGTTCTAATCCCTTTAACACCACAGCCGTCTGTGGTCAGGAGTCAGAGAATAGGAAGGTCACCAAACAGATTAAAGGGGGTGGAGCCACAGACTGAACATCTTACACAGTTTCAAATGCAGCTCATTTACTTATGTTTTTGAGTAAGGTTGACCAGTTAAAAACAAATAACTGGTGCTATGGAGACAGGTGACATTATCTCTAATCCTGAAGGCTGCAGCATCTGCACTGCCTTGTGTTTTTGCATGTTCTAACACCACCGATTGATTTAATGAAGAAGCTGATCATTTGGTAATGAGATAAATCTCCCTCCAGGGAAGTTTAACATCCTGGCCCAGATGACATCATTTTGTACAGCTGGCACTACTGATACGTCTGTGGTTGCGTGTGTGGTTGCGTGTGTGGTAGTGTGTGTGTGGTTACATGCAATATTAATTGTTTGTTTGTTTTCTTTCTGTCGTTAGGGAAGTGTTCGACACCTGCTCGTGAGCCCGGGCAAGTTAAAGCAGTACCTGATTCAGACAGAGAAGGTCCTGCAGCGCTATGCTCAGAGGATGCAGTGGCTGCTCTCAGGTAGACTTCATCAAACGCTTACAGAACACAGAACCCTACACAAAACCAAGGATGTAGGGAAGGAACGCAGTTCACATCTCAGTATTTCCCATAGATCCTGTTAGATCTTGTCCTAAACTTTGCAGTACAGAGCTGTTGCCTTCTAATAAACTTCATAATACAAAACAGCGTTGAGTCTCAGATCTTACTATTTTATTTGCCTTTTTAATTCAGTGTATATATTTATTTAACATTTCAGAATATTTCATAATTTACTATTTTCTATCATTTTATTTAGTCCATGGAATTACATTTCTTTTTTAAAAATCTGATAATTTCATTTTGGCCAACAAATTACATTTTAGAATAATATGAACAATACATTTCTTTTAGGCTATGAAATTACATTTCAAAAATGTCTGGTAATTTCATTTATGCCAGTGATTTATGAATTTTTGTCTAGGAATTTTATTTAGGCCAAATATACAATATAGTCTGGGAATTACAGTACTCTCACTCTCTGATATTATTGGTGACCCACACCTAATGCTTTTATTGCAATAATTGGATTAACTCCTTTAGTCTTGCCTCTCTACAATAGCTTTTGTTACATTTTTAGCAAGACATGTAACTTCGGACTTCCAAAATCGGAAACTCAATCTGCCCACACTTGAAGTCGGGATATGCTGCACTTTTTATTTTGAGAATTAGATTATCTATCAAAGTGCTTATTAGACAAATTCTTTACAATGATACATATAGGTTCAGTTAGGAAGTGCTGGGTTTTTTTATTACTTTTTATTTTTGATATAGTTGTTTGTATACATATATAATTCCCTCCCATTTTATTTGTATTTATTTTATAAATTATTTTAAATACATAATGTAATATTTATTTTAATTACATATACATATATGTGTGTGTTATAAATAATTGATTTACATATGTATCGATTTGTATTGTTTGTTTTTTTTTCTATCCTCTTCTCCCTGGTTATTGCTCTAATCCAGGTGCTTGATGCTTGATGTGTGGTTGATGTGTAAATGTTCCAACTGTACAGTTTTTACCCAGTAAACAGAGCTTGGAAAGAAGAAAAAAGAATTGCTATCATAAAATGCACTGATGCCTTTTTACTCTGCTATAACTTAACACACCCATAATACCTTAATCAGATATAAATCTCTAATATACCCCTAAGACCACAATCCGGTGTCCAATAGCAGGGAAAGCCTGGGAAAGCCACAAAGCCTTTTACTGAACACAAAAAACTGAAGCTTTGTCCTCCTTGTCCTCTAGGCAGCAGGCGTGTGTTTGGCTGTGTGCTGGAAATGGCTGTTTGTGTAGTGCTAGACGTGTCCGGCTCCATGGCCCCCTGCCTGCCCGAGCTACAGAAAGAGTTGGCCTCACTGGTATGGGATCAGCTGCATGCTAACAGCGTGAGGTGAGAGGGTTGTGTGTATTTGGTGTAAAAGCTGCTGATGCTGTGAACAAGTGTATCACCATGCAGTGTGTGGGGCAGGTTTAGCATGGTGGCCTTCGCCGGAGAGGTGCGGGTGTGGCAAGCAGAGCTGGTAGAGGCCTCAGAGGAGCGGTGTAAAGAGGCTGTAGAGTGGCTGGGTCACCTCAGCACCCATGGGGGCACCTCTAGCCTACAGGCATTGCAGGTAAATGCATACACAGTGCCTGTCAGTGGCATCAAGGAACACTGACACATGCTGACATACATAAGTGTTAGGGGTGGGAATTTTATTGACAGCATACTCGACTATTAAAATTTGCTGATAACTAAGCCGCTGCCACTATGTACCAGTGGATTGCTGGTTCGAGTCCTGCCATCAGCAGCTGGAGCCTGAGCTGTATCTCTTTATTTATTTAATTTTATATTTTTGTGTGACAAATTTATCTATAATTTAATATAATATCTAAAGATTTACCACATGTCTCCTCTGACACACGCAAAGCCAGCCACCACCCCTTTACAAACTGCATCCAATGCAGTATTGTTAGGCAGCCGACACACTTGGAAAATAGGTCCTCCGCAGCTCCACCACACCAGCTAACATTACGGCCAGCATTGCTTGAGAGTGATGAGGGTAGAGGGCACCTTGTACCTGTCCAGATAGAGCACGACCAGTTGTGCTCTCTCAGACTCTGGTGCTGATGGCAAATCAGCAGGGCTTGAAATTCGCACTTGCGACCCCTGGCCCACAGTGGAAGAGCATTAGACCACTGAGCCACTTGAATAGTTGGTGCATCTGACATCTGACATCTGACAGAAAGAAATATTAAATTCATGTTAAAAATATTAGTATTTGGGCCTCTCTTTAAACCCAAAATGTTGCAGTGGTATTTGTTGATCCACAGAGGTATTGGTGGATATTGTTCCAGAGTATAGCCCTGCAGTTTGGGTTTTGCCTAAAGGCACATAATGTGTGGAGATGTGCTTCTTCCTCAGTATTTCCAGAACAGGACCTGCTCTACTCAGTCCTTATGTAGCAACTTCGAGATATCAAGTATATTGGTAAATGCTCATATACATATTTTGGTGTTTGATGTGTGTTCATTTGTCTTCTGTAAAATGTCCTCGTCAGGCAGGGTGTGCATTCGGAGATGCGCTGGGTGTGTATCTGATCACTGATGGTAAGTTTGACTGCAGCTGCAGTCTAGTGCTGAAGGAGGCTGAAAGATTGACCGCTGGGAAGCCCATTACCATCCACACCATAGCTTTCAACTGCCAGGACAGGTGAGCTACAAGAGCTACATTAAATCTTGTTTTACACTCAGGCGAAGTAAAGACCAACACAGCTTTAGTATGCTGAGCATATTGTTGTCAAAAAATGAACTTAAGGGCTTTATGAGATAAAATGACGAACCAAATCAGCCCTCAGTGGGTGAACGGGCACAGAAAATTAATCCTCCTTCTGCCTCGGTTCAGTGACCATAAGTACTCGGACTTAAGGCTCTTCCACTGTGACTGGAAGATCGTTCGAATCCTGGGTCATGCTGCCTGCCATCAGCAGCCGGAGCCTGAGTGAGCACAATAGGCCTTGGGTAGATTAGCTCTTTCTCTCTTCCCTCATCACTTCAGTGGGATGCAGGCCGGAATGTGCATCTGCTTGCCGGTGCATCAGAGCTGGGTACCGAGCGCTTTCCTCCAAGCGCGTTGGTTGCCTGGTGATGTTGCATCTGTGCCAGTTCAAAAAGATGCGGTGGCTGGTTGCGCATGTGTTGGAGGAGGCATGTGTCAATCCTCACCCTCCCAGTTTCGGAAGCATTACATGGGATTGGGGAGGAAAATTGGCTAAAAATAAAAAGAGGAATTTAAAATTTCATATATATAGCGAGTTCATTAAAAAAAAAAAAAAAAAAAAAATATATATATATATATATATATATATATATATATATATATATATATATATATATATTTTTATCCATGACATTTTAATGTTAAAGTAATTTTAATTGGGCCAGTGGTAAAAATGGGTGTGCCTGGGACCAATCATAGCGCCTTCACTCATTGCTGGTCCATGTTTTTCATAGTACCAGTACAATACAACTAAATAGTCTACATGTTTGAACTCACAGAGGATGTATGTATTTATATATATACGTAATTAGACTATTGTGTACAATGGCACAGATAAAGCTCCAGCATGATACACACATGCCATCGTATTAATGCTGCTTTGGGCAGCTTTATAACCTTTAGAGTTAAAAAGGTTTTGTCAACACAGTGTTGGTTATGAAGGTTAAAAAATCGGAACAGTGAAACTGACTGACAGAGTTTCCATTCATTTGTGAAGTCTAATTGAACATTGTACCAAATCCTTTCCCTGACAGCACAGCCAAGAGGTTTCTGAGGAACCTGGCCCATAAAACTGGAGGCCGATTCCACCAGGCGCCTTCATCTACACACACAGCTGCAGCCAGTGAACTCTTATCCAGCAGCTTCAGTGTGGGAGAGGTGAGCTGAACAAAACAGTTTGAGTTTTTTTTGTTTATTTGAAAAAATTTCAGCTGATTATTGATATTAATCTCGAAAACGAACAATTAGAAAATTGTGCATCAACGTCAAGAAAGACAAAATAAACACAAAGATCCTTTATGTTATGTTCCCAAAGGATTCAGTGCTTCCAGCATTTGACGGTGATGATCTAAGGAGACTGAGAGAAGAGATAGAAAAGTTGGGAACATTTCAGAAGCAAGCCAAAGCATTCAGGTTTGAGTGACATTAAACTTTGGAGCCCCGATGATGATATCCCACATCAATAAAATTAGGCATGGGAACAAGATCCTACGTCATGGCCATGATTTAGTAAAGGGTGGGAAGGAGATCATTAAGTCGTAGGAATGAGATCAGACGTGGGACGTGGGAACAAGAGCATGAGAACAAGGAATAAGACGTGGGAAAAAGATCATTAAGTTGTGGGAATGAGATCATTAAGTCATGGGAATGAGGTAATTAAGTAGTGGCCACAACTTAGTAAGATATGTGAACAAGATTCCAAATTGTGGCCATGACTTAGTAAGGCGTGGGAACGAGATCATTAAGTCGTAGGAATGAGATCAGACGTGGGACGTGGGAACAAGAGCATGAGAACAAGGAATAAGACGTGGGAAAAAGATCATTAAGTTGTGGGAATGAGATCATTAAGTCATGGGAATGAGGTAATTAAGTAGTGGCCACAACTTAGTAAGATGTGTGAACAAGATCCCAAATTGTGGCCATTACTTAGTAAGGCGTGGGTAAGAGATCATTAAGTCATAGAAATTAGATCATTAAGTCGTAGGAATGAGGTAATTAAGTGGTGGCCACAACTTAGTAAGATGTGTGAACAAGATCCCAAATTGTGGCCATGACTTAGTAAGGCTTGGGTACGAGATCATTAAGTCATAGAAATTAGATCATTAAGTCGTAGGAATGAGGTAAATAAGTGGTGGCCACGACTTAGTAAGATATGTGAACAAGATTTCAAATTATGGCCATGACTTAGTAAGGCGTGGGAACGAGATCATTAAGTTATGGGAATGAGATCATTAGGTCGTGGGAATGAGGTAAAGTGAGGTAATGGCCTCAACTTAGTAAGACATCTTAATTATCTTGTTCCTACGCCTTAATTATCATGTTTCCACGTCTTACTATGTCATTACTATTTATGTGGGATGTCACAAGCGTTCTCTGTATTAAAGGGCTATTATTTCGGCTTGTTTTTGTTTTTATGAATCCATATAAACATTTAGACATTTACTCTAGTGTAGGTCGTTCTGACACTAACCGCTCTGTGGTTTACTTTCATGTTGTTTCCACAGGGAGATTATACTGGCGAAGAATCCTGAAGCAGTCTAACAGCGAGAGCACGCAGGAATCTGCAAAACCTGCAAAATCAACTTTACATTTATGGACTGCAGTAAAATTTCAATGATGAGAATAAACTGTACTGTTCCAGAACTGCTTTGCCTGTGTGAGTGTGTATCTCTGATGTCTCTGACGATGGCTTTCTTCCCACTGCACTACAGCTGAAGGGTAGGATGGTCTTCCTCTGAGACACTATAAGCACCATCACACCATTTTGAATCACTGCTAAACCAACCCGAAGAATGTCTGTGGCATCACCAGGCACTGAACTTGCAATGGCCCTCCCTCTCCTCCATCATTCAGTGAGATGTCAGCCAGTGCAGGTGGCTGTTAGCCGATGTAAAAACTGGCTGTTAGTGTTCTCCTCCAAGCCTGTCGAGCTCCAGTTATGTTCCATTAGCAGCAGTTTGAAAACAAGCAGTGGACCTTCATGCGATTCAGAGCAAAAAACACAAAACAATTTAACACTGCGCCTCATATATTTTAGGTCGTCCATGTTTGGACAAAAGTATTGGGACAGGTACTTTGCATTATCTTTGCAGTTTATCCCGCTTTTGCTGGAGTAACTGTCTCTGCTGTCCAATGAAGAAGGCTTTCTACCGAACTTTGAGTAAAGCATTGCTGTGAGGATTTAATTGCATTCAGCGACGAAAGCACTGGTGAAGTCGGGATGTTGGATGATGACCACATCACTCATATACCACCCGGCTTTGTACCCCTCTAGCCCGCCCGGCATTAGGCATGGTGCCAATAGGTTCATGTTTATCTGCTCCAGAGAGTCCTATTCTATTCAGGGACTAGCTAAACTGTGTTTGTGCATTTGCACATCTGTGTCAGCAATGTGTTTAACTTAAAGTAGCTGAATGCATTCATTGGAAAGGGTGTCCACAAACATTTTTAATGGCATTGAACACTTTGAACCACTCAGAATGACTTTGTTTTACATCCGAATGTCTGACTAGTAAATACTGGATTAGCAAGTGCCCTGTCCAGGGGGCTATGGACCCACCATGACCCTGACCAGTAAGATAAGAAGATGGATGGAAGGGGTTAGCAATAAAAAGCTCAATTTTGTGATATACTTGTGATTTGTGCTTATGTGGGGAATTTTAGCTAAATAATAAAATAATAAAAAGTTATAATAATAAAAATAGTATACTAGGTCTACCATGAGGTCTGTGAGTCCTGTTTGGATCTTTTGGGATATGTGCTTTTTAACTAGACTATTTTATCAGGAAATATTAATAAATAATCAATAAAACGAATAAAATCAACTACAAATAACAAGCCCCCTTTTTCCATTTCATCTCAGACTACGCTGCTGGCTGGGACCTTAGCTGGTCTCTGGTCTTTACGGTAGGAGGCTGAGCTGAAGGTGCAGATGGCCAGCAGGTGCAGGGTGGTCGCGTCTTCTCGGCGCTTTACGGTAGGAGGCTCAGGTGAAGCGCCAGGTGATTGACAGGTGCAGGGTGTCGAGGAAAAGCGGAGAGATGTGGTGCCATGCAGCCAGCTGATGGAGAGAGCCACGACCACATGACGAGGGAAGGTAAAGTACCACTTTTAGAATTTCAGTGTTCATATTATTAGATTAACTAAGCTATGCTATATTATATATACCAAGATGCATGAGATACATGCGTTTTAATGGCCATTTAATGGACATTTACAGTAGCCTATTAATCTGAGTCACATTTAAATGACATTAAATGTAATTATACTGTGAGCACAGGGCTAAAAAACAATGCTAAGGCTAGTGAATAAGGCTAATATTGTTCTGTAAGGTGGTTGATGGCATTTGGTGACTTTTTTTATTTTATTGTTTACTTTTTTTTAGCTCATAATTTAATTTTATGTTGTTTTTTCTGGTCTGCTTTACTGCTACAAACTTTTTACTAAATTTAGCACTACCAAAAGAGACTGCAGTGCAGTTAAGGCAGCTGTCTTTCTCCAAAACACGGTTAAACTAGCCCTAGGATTTGTGTGTGCGCTGCTACTAGTGGTTTTGTGGTAAGAGCCACAGCACACGAAGAAAGAGCCCTTAAGCTTCAAAATAAATTTCAGCGGTTTATTAAACGGTCATTTTTTAATAAGTAGTCCACATAACCATTACATATCAGTTCCGTGTGTATCCTACTATGTACATATGAATTACGACGTGATTCTACTGTCCAGTTTTTGAGGAGCACTGTCCTGTCTCGGTGTCGCTCGACCCGGTATCCATCGAAATGTCCTAGTTAGCGGCTCTGCGCATGCGCGGACCCACAAAATTGTGCGTTTTCATGCTTTTTATCATACATTTTTTTTCTCGGGTGAATTATACAGTCCGAGCTTACTGTTAATTTTTAATATTTAGTGTTAAAAAAAAAAGTAAATTAAAAAAAAAAAATTAATTATTTCTCATTACCGTAATTACCCTATATGTACTCATTTATGGTGATTTGCATTTTCAGATATGATGGTTTTAGTAATCTAATCAGCTTTACTAATCAATAAACACTATGGTAGCATGTCTTGACAGGGTAGCACAAACCTGCAATCCACCGCTGATTATTTCACGCCACGCTAGATACTGCTTACCTGTGGCTGTTTAACCTGCCTGGACCTCCACATTAACACTGAGCCCTTGTAGCCCCTGCTTTGTAAAAAAAAAGCATTCACCTCAAAGACTAAATAAATTAATCTGAATTCAACTGCATATGAATCCAATTAACCAGCATCCCAAAAAAATCCCCCCAAAAAGTGTTGTTTTGTTGGAAAACATATTTTTCTGCTGAGACCTTTTTACCTGTTGGGTTTTTGGGAGCTACCTTACTTTCCATGGATGGTTCGTGGCTGTTCTGCACACCTGACACTGCTGAGGTGCAGCCAGGCTGAAGTTGCGAATGATGCTGCAGGTGGAACGTAACTGAATGGAGACGTAGACGCCTTTCCTCATAAATATACTTGAGTAGAAGAGTGTTTTGGGTTCTTCTCTTAAAACATGTGCAGTCTTGAAGAACCCTTTGAATGTTTTGTCTGTAAATGGGTTCTTCGTATATAAGAAAAATCCTTTACTTCTCTATAGACAAGGGTGGATTCCATGGGATGGGGTTCCACTTTTGCTATGAGAAGGTTTTTCTTTCTCATGTAATTTGCTATATATATATATATATACACAGATATACATATACATGTATATATACATACATACATACACACACACACACATATATATATATATACACACAGATATACATATACATGTATATATACATACATACATACACACACACACACACACATATATATATATACATATACATATACATATACATATATATATACATACATACACACACACACACACACACACACATATATATATATATATATATATATATATATATATATATATATATATATATATATATATATAGCAAATTATACATCAACACATCATCAACAAAGAAATTGTATCTTCATTTTTGGCATTTTTCTCTTTTTGGTTCTACCAGGGCTCCTCGGTTGATTCGCTTTATCATGAGCAGTCCTCCTCGTCTCGCTCTAGGCAAGACAGTAAATATCCCAGACAAAATGCATCTACTCATATTATCATATATATTATCATATATATTATATAGGCAATGCAGTCTCGTTATACTAGTGCTAATAGTAATTACTAATATTAGTATTGAGGACTGATGCTGGTTGGTGTCTGACTGTGGTGCATGTGAATGTGGCAGTTGTTCTTTACACTGTATGGAAGTGTAATCATTAATGGACCAATAGAAATGCTCCAAATTTAATTTTTCTACCTAGACGTCCATTAAAAGAAGGGCTTTCAATGATTTTTGGCTGTTCTACCTAGTAGACACCTTTCATTATAAATATAAGGTTCTATATGGATTCTATATCAACTCACATCGCATTACACAGGTGAGTGAAAAACCCAGGTGCATCGTCCCGCATGGTAGTATAAAATATATACACACACTATACACCCACACACTACACATTATACATTATACACAGCTGTCTGGGAACTGACTGGTTCTGGTCTTCATGCTTCTGTACCTCCTGCCTCCTCCTGTATGTATATATCATTGCTGTCCTTTTGTATCTTCATAGTATCTTCAACCTACAAGGGAAGGGTTCTTGAAGAACCAACAGTGCTTCTTCTATGGCATCACTCAGAGAACCCATTTGCAGTACCTTTATTTTTAAGAGTGTAATGCCAGTTTCTGACCATTGAGCTGGTTCTTTGGGAGATGTTATTGAAGAGCCCTGTGAGTGTGAAGACCCTTTGCATCAAGTGAAGGTTCATGAGACCTTTAAAGTGTTGGTGGGTGGTGGACCCATTCTCAGTGACCCACTGACACTAGCCTGTGCTAAAACCCAAGCAACACTGCTGTGCCTGGGTCACTCGTACCAGCACCATCTCAGATCTGCTGAGAATGGTCTACCTCCCACATGATATTTGGTTCGGAGCAGTCCTGTGGTCAGAAACTGACCAAATGATGAATGGGAATGGTGGAGTGTGGTTGATGGACTACAGTCTGTGCACCTAGTCTGTAAGCTAGGCCGTATAGTGGTCAGTGAGTGAAGGACAAAGCAGGGGCTTCATGGTTCTTCTATGGCATCGGTCTTAGAAGATGCTCTAAGACCGATGGTTCTTTGACCGATGCTCTAGAAAGAGCCATAAAGCACCATGTGTGTAATAGCACTGGTCTCAGTTGGCTGACCAGTGTGTAAGAAAAGTTGGGCTTCACCCACTCTGCTCCTCAGTGGTGAATTATGCATCCTTTCACTCACTCTTACTGAGATCCGTTTCACAGTGGTCACCGCGTCCGTTAACCGCTCACGCTCTTTGGCCTCTGCATCTCCCCTCTAGGCTGCAGAGGATCCATTTGAACCCATCTGTGCATTATGAAGGAGACGGGGTCCTCGTGTCAAGTGGAGCAGCTGCCCTGCGCATGCCTGCTGGAGCCGGGCACCAACGGACGCCACACGCAGACCCACGCTCGCAGCAGCTGGAAGCCCGGAGCGCCGCTCAGACACAGAGCCAACGGGGCGGTGGGCGCCTGGTGCAGCAGCCCGGAGTGCAGAGCTTCCAGCAGACTGGAGGGCCCCGAGCAGCCCCGCCGAGGGGGCGGGAAGGCACTGGTGACTGGGGGCGCCGGCTTCTTCGGCTTTAGGTTGGGAAGGGCTCTGGCCAGGCAGGGCGTCAGCATCATCCTGCTGGACCTCCACAAGCCAGCCTGGGACGTCCCAGATGGAGCAGTGTTCCTGCAGGTAGAGCTTGGGGGGGATAGCGTTGCCCTGGGGGCGGAAGTGGGGGAGGGGGGGTTAGCAGGGGCTGCCGGACATCTGGGTGAAACAGAAGCAGCATGGCAGCAGGTGTGAAGCAGGACAGGTGTTCCCTTGGGTTTCAGGTGATCCCTGGGCTGCTGATGCACTCGGGTGTCGTGGTGAACACGTGAGCCCTCATAGTTATAGTTTCATTGTTTGACGCACTGTGTAAGCCGTTTAGTCTGTGGCTCCGCCCCTTTATTATTTTCCTTCTGCTAGAAGTTAGAACTCCTATATATCATCTATTACATTGAGGGAGGCTTGTCTTACTATTCTCAGACTGCTTCCCATGGAGGGCTGTGGAGTTGCTGGGATTCAAACTCATGATCTCTTTATGCGTCTTTCACAGCTCTAGACCGGCCCTACGGTCTAACTGCTGCTCACCAAGTGTGAGGAGATCAAGTTTAAATAAGTTCAAATCCCAGAAAGGGCTCAGCGCCCCACTGTTACAAACAAAAATGTCTCCCATCATGGGGACGTCATGTGATGGGGGAGTTCTAACCTGCAGATGGGAATAAACAGTAAACAGATTGAGGGGGCGGAGCCACAGACTAAACAACTTTCGCAATATTTAGTCAGTTTCAGCTGCAGCTCATTTACTGATGTTTTTGAGGCCAAATTAAATGTGTAATGTTGATCAAACTGAGATCTTGCGAACCCCAGGCCATGGTGGTAGCGCAGTAGACTGCTCTAAGAGCCCCAGGACTAATCATAAAAATAATAATAATAAAAAAACGCTCTGTAATGAGTTTTCCTATTTCAGTTGAGCTGACTTTATATTTTTATTTTTTACAAAGTTTCCCGAGTACTCTATAATGGTCCGTGGCTAAGGGCTCGGTTGGTTATTGTGGAGAAGAGCTGTCCATTGGCTTTTATCACAAAATAAAGGGAAGCTCTTAAGAAATGTCCACGATAATCAGGCCTAAACTGCAGAAAAACAGCAGAAACAACTTATTTAATATTAATATTAATATTAATATTATTCAATCTGTTCATTTAACAGCATGCGGCTGAAGTGTCTTCCTTCCAACTGCATAAAATTCAAACACCCATACTTTACTCTGTACCTTACAATAACATGTTGGGCACAATAACAATGTGTGTGTGTGTGTGTGTGTGTGTGTGTGTGTTGTGTTGTGTACTGACAGGGTGATGTTCGCGATCACGACACCCTGTATAAAATCTGCGCTGGAGTGGACTGCGTATTTCACACTGCTTCCTATGGGATGTCGGGCCCAGAACAGGTTAGCTCATTAACAACCCCTGAACCCACCGCTGGGTCCAAAGCGTTTCTCACACACCTCTGTACCTGAAGAAGAAGACAGGGCGTTTGCACCGTAGTCTCTGTAGGTATGGACCAGTACACCTTTGGGTGTCTTGATGAGAGCTCTGCAGATTAAAGCACTAGGTCTTAAGTGAGGGCCCTTCAGCTCCTGGAGACCACTATCTCTGTCCATGACTCTCTGAGGGAACATTAAGGCGTGCTCTTAGGAGATCTGCTTAGAAGATCTGGCTCAGTTGAGATATTTGAGATATTTGAGATATTTGAGAGGTCCCAAAGCTGACGCAGGGTTTAGGTCAGAAGCAGGGCTGGACTTTTCAGTGTTGGTGTGTTTGGATAGGTCAGAAAGTCCTGACTTAAGTGGACATGTTGAATAATTGCTGTTTTCTCATTTTCCTGCCCTTTAGCTGAAGAAAGAGCAGGTGGAGTCTGTCAACGTTGGTGGCACCAACAATGTCATAAACGGTGAGTTGATAGTTTCCGTCCTCTCACAAATACCAGCAGGTTAACCAGTCAGATGTTGAGTGAAGGTATGATTTCTTCAGGTTTATATAAATATATGTAAATGGTTCTGCCAGGTTCTTCAGTTGCTTTGCTGTATCATATGCTGGCTTTAGGCAAGTAGGCAAGTAAATATCACACTAATATTAGTACTACTGGTAATTTAGTAGCATTAATACTAATGACCAAGCGTAGCTAGAGCTAATTGGCATCTGACACGAGTGTAAATGACACACTTTTTAACTTTTGGGGACATAAAGTGAATCTGGCAGATGTTCTTTACATTGTGTCCACATTTCATGACGAACGGACCAATAGAAATGCTGCAATTGCCTTCCATTGAAAGTTAAGAAGGTTTTTTCGCCATTTTGGAGATACACTATATGTCCGATTGTTTGTGGACACCCCCTTTCTGATACTTTACGTAGCACTCATTGCTGCCACCGCTTGTCTAGTCCCTGTAGAGAAGAAATACTGCCAATAGAATAGGACTCTATGGAGCAGATAAACACATGAACCTATTGGCACCATGCTGCCTAATGCCAGGCGTGGGCTACGAGGGGTGTAAAGCCCCCCCCCCCCCCAGCAGCAGCATTGAGCTGTGGAGCAGTGGTTGAGGAGTTGGGGAGTTTTTTAGGACTCACTAATGCAACCAAATCCACACAGCAATGTTGGTATTCCAAATTCTAGTAGAGACTTCTTCTTTATCCCTGGACAGTAGAGACAGTTATGCTTGACGGCGGTGCTGTGTTGGTGTGTGTCCTGCAGTGTGTTGTGAGCGGGGGATCTCCAGACTGGTCTACACCAGCACAGTGAACGTGGCGTTTGCAGGGAGGCCCATTGAGGATGGAGATGAGGACTCGGTACCCTGCGTTCCTCTGCACATGGTAAGAGAGGTTTTCTCCACTTGAGATGAATTAGCTTGTGTGTAATTTGAGCTGACATCTACAAAAGGTCTTCCACCAGTGTCCACCATACACAGTATTGACAAATATATGTGGACACTTGCTCATTTATTCGTTGTTTCTTCTGAAATCGAGATCGTATTAAAAAGATTCTCCTGCTTTTGTTGGAGTAACCATCTCTACTGTCCAGGTACAGTCTCTACTGTACAATGCTGTGAGAATTTGATTGCATTCATAGACAAGAGTGTTAGTGAGGTCACCCCCCAACTTATCCCAAAAGTATTGGATGGAGCTCCACCATCCATCCTTCCAGAGAGCATAGTTCTTTCACTGCTGGGGGCTTAATACCCCTCTAGCCCACGCCTGGCATTAGGCAAGGTTCCAGTAGGTCCATGTTTATCTGCTCCAGAGAGTCCTATTTATTTTTTTTCTCTACAGGGACTAGTTAAGCTGTATGTGTGCATTTGCACATCTGTGTCAGCAGTGTGTGCAGCTTACAATAGCTGAATTCAACCCTCTTAAAGGGGTGTCCACAAACTTTTGGGCATTTAGTGTATAAAGAATCATTATACTTGCTAAAGAACCTTTGAAGAACCCTTTTCTGAGGGTGCAAGGTCAGGACTAGGCACTTTGACAACTCTCCTTCTCAGCAGATTCAGTTCATCAAGCAAGTTGTGATTAGCTGATGGCGAACTGCCAATGCTCCATTGATATGCTAGCAAAGCACACGGCAACCTAGGCGTTGGATAGGCCTTCCCTTGGCAGGCTTGCAGACTTCCAGTATTGCCTTGCTGTTAACTGTGGGGCTTATCTCAGCTCAGGGGCTAAGGGTTTGCATCCATGGCCTCCACAGCATCATTTTTGCTAACCGTTAAAAGCTGCCAGTGGAAAATTGTCGGTCATTCATACGTCACTGAAACAAGCTGAACGTGCAGCTCCTAATCCAGCACCACTGCTGTGCTTGTAGGTGAAACATAAGATGTTCTCTGAAGTAGGAGATGAGAGGAATTTGGCTGTTATCGCACCTACACCCACATCGTGCAGCTGCAGCAGTATCCCGTGAGATGCTTCCATGCTGCTCCAGCTTGGAACTGTTGTTTAGTGGCAGCGGTGTCCACATCTCCTCCCTGAACTCCAGCAGAGAGGAGTTAGGGAAGGTTAATGAGATCGACTGAGTCCACCTGACACCTCCTGCGTGTGATGCAGTCTGGAGTGCGACACAGGTCACCCACTGCTGGCTCATCTCCAGCAACGTAATGAAGATACAGCGCCGGGTCAATCACACAGCCGTACTGCGAGCTGTAGTGGGTGTCGGTGTCAGTCATTTCTCATTTTTCCAGCAATGCTAGCTGTCATCCAGTGACTTTCACTAGAGCAGGAATGTCAGCGCGACATTGTGTCTAATGTAAAGGCTAGACATTGTGTGGGCATGGTGATCTAAGCCAATGGGCGGCTCCTATTGTCAGTGCTATAAGTGTTAGCCTGTGTCAGCAATGCAATCATTAGTACTGATAGTAATAGTAGTATTAGTACTAGAGATGGACCAATCAGTGTTTTGGGGCTGTTTCTGCTCGCCAATCGTTTTTCGGTACGATCCACTGTGCTGTGATCGGATACTGGGCTGAGCGATGTACACTGTTAAAAGTATAGGTTCCTTTGGAGGTTTCGTGCTGTGGAGGAACCTCTTTAGGTGCTTTGAGGAACCTTCAAGAAGAAAAAGGTTCCTTGATGGTTCCTCAAAGCACCTTAAGTTTCAAACTTGAAGAACCTCCAAAAGTTCTTTCAGGATCTCATACTTATAACAGCCCACTTCCGAAGGGGGGATCCCCCAATAGTGGTGTTAAAAGCTACTACTCTGCTTCCTTCACAAATACGCTGCAAAAAAAAAATACAGCCGGACTGACCGAGCAGATCCAGCAGCACCTTTAGGCTGAGGAGCCTCGCGCAGAGCTGCTGTAGTCTTTAACTCACCAGTACGATCTGATGAGGTCGGCTAATTTTGCGGTCGGCTTCTTTTGCCCAGAGAAATGTTGGCAGATGAAAACCTGAAACTCGGTCGATACGATACATATCTGATCAATTTTTACGGGCAGTGGTGGCTCAGTGGTTAGAGCGCCGGGCTATTGATAACAAGGTTGTGGGTTCGATTCCCAGGCTCGGGAAGCTGCCACTGCTGGGTCCTTGAGCAAGGCCCTTAACTCTCTCTGCTCCCTGAGCGCAGATTAGTTTGATGGGATTGGCATCTGACTACGACCAGTGCAAATGACTCATAGCAGTTGTTCTTTACACTGTGCCCAGGTTGATGATGTATAGACCAATAGAAAAGCTCCAAAATGACTGGCAATAAAAACGTCTTCCATTGAAAGTTAAGAAGGTTTTTCCCTTCTCCTGTAAAGTAAAATAAATTTTTTTGCACATACAAGTTTTTCATTTGACAGTGACGTTATATACCACTTCATATATATTATATATATTTATATACAGCTACAGAAATTAACATTTCAGTTGTATTTAAACCATGGACAACATTTCCTCTAAATTCCAAATAAAAATATTTGCTATTTAGAGCATTTATTTATTTGCAGAAATGACAACTGCTCAAATAAAAATGCAAATAATTTATTATAATAATTATAATGCAAAGAAGTTATTATTCACCTTTAAGAGGTGAGAGCATTTGAGAGCATTCAGAAATCACTATGGTCAAATAACCTCGACGGCCAATCGCAGCTCTCATGTCTTGGCAGACTCTCCACTAGTCTTTCACATTGCTGTTGGGACTTTATGCCATTCATAGTCTGCAGATTCAGATAACTCAGCTTTGCTTGATTAAATGCCTGGAATTAAACGGCTTCCATACATGTAGAGATGCAAATTTAAGAAAAATAATTAAATTCTCTTAAGTCTCTTATATATATATATATATATATATATATATATATATATATATATATATATATATATACAGCTGAAATACACCAAACCAGCAGATATTAAACCGGTTGTTTTTGTTTCAAGTTTAAGTTTCAGGTTTATTTGTCATTTGTACAACATGTCAGGACTTTCATGCATTGAAATGTGGTGCCTTGTGGTGAGGCTCAGGTTGATGCTCTACAGGAGGACAAAACTATATACATACTAAACATTAAAATAAAGTTATATAAAAATTATATTAAATAAATACAAAATACACACAAAATATACACAAAATACAGAATATACAAAGACAGGAGGGATCTGTAGAAGTTCTCTGATATGTACATTTATGAGACAGGTATAGTCTAAAAGAGAGAGTGGAGCTAAATATAAATATGTATGTTTATGTCTATTCCTGTTATATAAAGTGTATTTTGACTTACTCAAAATTTTTGAACTCTGCGTGTACCATTTTTCAAAAATACAAGTATTCAGAATTCAGTGTTGGGTGATACAGCCCTTCAAAACGGTAGTTCCTCACGTCTATAACCTCAGCACCGCTCAGTCAGTTTCCCGTTAATTCCTGCGTAATAAGCCTGAGGACGTAACAGAAGTCCTTAGAGAGAGTTTAGGGGTTGAGTCTGATTGGAGTCGGAAACTAATCAGCTTTGTGATTTGCCTTGTCCTCCTCAGCATATAGACCACTACTCCAGAACCAAAGCTATCGCTGACCGCATGGTCCTGGCTGCCAACGGAAGATCATTAAAAGGTATGGAAACTGGACCTCACTGCTTTCTGAAGCCGATCCTGTTATTGGCATACAGTAGCGATAAGAGAAAGCCATCTCCTTTTTCCTGCACACGTCTACACGAGTGTGTTTGTGTGTGTATCTGTATATGTGTGTGTGTGCGCACGCTGATGAGGTGCTGAGGTAACGGCTGCTATGGTAATGCGTAGCCTGCAACCGAACCCAGCAGGACCTGCTGACACCAGTTTAAATTTAGACCCAGGCCTAACAATAAGGCAGAGCACTTGGTGAACTCGACACTGGTGTGTCTGAAGCATTCTCCCACTCTCGCAGACTTCGTGTGTAGGATTGTCCAACATTTTCTTCACTGCTCTCTCCGTCTGTTACTGGTACTAGAGTGGACAAAAGTATTGGGACAACATTGTTTCTTCCGAAATTAAGAGCTTATCCTGCCTGTTGGAGTAACTGTCTCTACTGTCCAGGGAGGAAGGCCTTCTACTAGATTTTGGAGTAGGAGCATTGCTGTGAGGATTAGTTGGATGTTGGATGATCACCACCCCCACTATATGTCCAAATGTTTGTGGACACCCCTTCTAATGAGCACATGCTAGTGGAAGAACTGGGTGCTCTCTGGAGTGATGGTTGGTGCTCTATCTACCATCCAATACTTTTGGGATGAGGTGGTCCTCATCCAACATCCTGACTCCACTAACGCTCGTGTGGCTGAATGCAGTCAAATCCTTACAGCAATGCTCCTCCAAAAATCTAATAGACATCTTCTATGGCATCACTCAAAGAACCCTATGAAGCACCTTTATTGTTCACAGTTCACAGAGATAGTGATAGATGACATCTCCAGAACAGCAACAACCTTCTCAATGTTTCAATGCAAAGTCATTCCAGCATTTCTATTGGTCCATTCATTTGCACTCGCCGTAGTCAGACACCAATCAGCTCCAGCTAAGCTTGGCCATCAGTACTCATACTACTAATTACTATTAGTACAGACATTTGCATTGCTGACACAGGCTGGCACTTGCATTATCTCCATAGAGAAGCACTGACCAATAGAATGGGACGCTCTGAGGAAAACCCCTCAGTGACCAGCGCCAAACATTAGTTAGAGGGCTATAAAGCCCCCCGCCATTGAAGTGTAGAGCAGTGGAGCTGTGTTCTAAATAATAGCCCCATTCAATTCTTTTGGGAAGAGAACCACCCTGATCTGACTAATGCTGTCTTGGCTAAATGCAATCAAATCCTGACCGCAATGGTCCAACACCCCCCCCCCCCATCACATGACACTGTGAGTAGTCCTGGAGGGGTGAAGGCTTGCATGTACTTCGTGGAGCTCAGCACTCTTGGAGGAGAACACTAACCAGAGGAACCACCAGTTCAGCCGTATCTACCAATGGACGCCCACGCTGACTAGCATTGTACCAAGTCATGGAGGGTAGATGGAGGGCCACCCGTCCCACACAGACAGAGTTAGGCTTCTGGGAATCCAGTCTGCAACTTCCCAAAGAAATTGGGCCCCCAGGAGCCCTCATATCCTTCTCTTGCTCTTCTTGTAGCTCACTCTTGGTGGATTCCTTAAGTGACAGATGTACAGCCCAGCAGCAGAACTGAAACTTGACCCTAGCCTTATTTACATATTCAATTAAGCAAAGCCTGTGGTGTTTGGTCATGATATACCCCTAGCTACACACACATATACAAACACACACACACACTATCCATACATGCATTTGGTCAATTAGTGAATATGGAAAGAGTCATCTGAAGCCTGATGGTGAAGCATGTGCTGCTTTGTTCTGAAGGTGGCGGTCTGCTGCGGACGTGTGTGTTACGACCCTCAGGCATCTACGGCCCTGAAGAGAGAAGGCATCTACACAGAGTGATGGTGGGTGTCAAGTCCAAGTCTATCTCTCTCGCTCGTTCTCTTACCTGTGCTTCTCTTTTCACATTCATTCAGCATCTCCTCTGTTACTTCGGCCTTGTTTCTTCTCTTCCCACCCACCTCTCTCTCTCTCTCTCACTCTCCCTCTGCCTCTCTCGGCCCGCCGCTCTTCAGCCCTCGGCCGGCCCAAAGCTCTACAATATTAATGGACTCTGTGAGAAGCTCCAATTACAGCCCTGGTTCTCCTGGGACTCCCACTGACCCAAGACACACACACTCACACACTCGTACCCTCGCTCAGATCACACATGGCTGCCTTTCCGTACTTTGCCTATTCGGTTACTCTGCTGAGAGTCAAACTGCTAAGAGGTTCTTCTAGATGAAGACTCGGACACCCTGTGTAAGTTAACTCCAGCATGCCGCCCAGCATCCATAAGCTCACGCTCATTAGCTAAAAGATGCTCCACTCTTTCATTATGCTCAGGAGAGCTTCGCCTGTTACCTGTGCCCTAACAGGTGTCAGATTTTCTGTTCTCCCAGAGCTCCCAGAGCTCCCAGAGCTCCAAAATAAGCACAGTGAGACTCCATAGTGGCGACCGGCAGATGTTTGAGATTCAGCTCCTCGATTCTTCTTCTCTGGATGAACCTGGTGTATATGTTGTATCCTTACCTCCCTAACTCCACTCCACCACAGCCTTTCTGAGGGTTGGTTCCTCTAAAGGGGGTCTTCTGAAGGTTCTAGATGAGGACATGCAGAAGAACCACTGGAGCTTTCCTTTTGAATCTTGCTTGGTGGTTCCTCGTGCTCTAGGTGAAGCTGGCCTTGTCTTGGTTCCTCTCAGAGGTTCCTCCTCATACTGATTAATCTCAGGAGTTCTTGTTAAATTTCTTGGAGAGTTGTTCTCTTTTGAGTCTTGCTTCCTCTCAGTGGTTCTTCCTCGTGCTCTAGGCTAAGTCTTCATTGTCTCGGTTTCTCACAGTGCTCTTGGAGATTCTTCATTGTTCTACCTCGTGTTCTGTATGAGGTCTTCCTTAAAAACTAGGTTCCTCTGCAGGTTCTAGATGAGGACATGCAGAAGAACCACTGGAGATTTTCTTTTGAATCTTGCTTGGTGGTTCCTCGTGCTCTAGGTGAAGCTGGCCATGTCTTGGTTTCTACATGAGGTTTTCCCTTTAGGCCTGGTTCTTCTCAGAGGTTCTTCCTTTCCATGTTTTCTTTTCAGAGTTCAGTGCTTCCAGAAAACGTCTGTGGGACAGTCAACTGGACAATACTGGACAAATAACACTAAACTGAACTGAGAGCTGACGCCACTTCACCTCCCCTCCTCTGTTCTCCCCTCATTTGCTCTCCTGTGCTCCCAGGTGAACGTGCAGAGGAGGCTGTTCAGTTTCAGTTTTGGGAATCCCAATGCCCGGATGAACTGGGTGCACGTCGATAACCTGGTGATGGCTCACCTGCTGGGAGCTGAGGGTCTCACGCCGGAGAGAGGCTGTGTGGCGGTAAGTTCTACTAATAGCAAATGACGAAGGTCTGAGTGGGTCATCTAGGCGTTAGTTGAAGGTGCGATGCCTCGTTTTCAGAATGGACAGGCCTACTTCATCAACGACGGGGAATCAGTCAATGTCTTCGAATGGCTCCGACCCCTGGTGAGTCGCACCCGTGCTGCCCGTAAGCTGTAGTATTGCTGTATTTGGGTTTGAATGGTGTTCAGTTCAGTTCCTCCTTCTCTCCGAACAGTTTGAAAGACTCGGCTACAGCCGACCACTGATCCATCTGCCCGTTTCGCTGGTGTACTCTGCAGGTGGGGCCTCATTAGTCCAGCCAAAGCTTGAGCTCTAATATTTGAACCATTTCTGTCATTTTTTATTAAGATGTTTCGTTGATAGCTCCACGCAGACTGAACCGAACTCACCAGGTCTTTAAACTTCTTCCATTCCAGCCGTTTTAATGGAGCAACTGCATGTGGCTCTGAGGCCTATAGTGGAGATTCCTCTACTTCTCACCAGAAACGAGGTAAATACACCCCTTCTCTCATTTATCTTCTATGTCCAACATTTCTTTCACTGCTCTCTCATGGGGCAGTGATGGCTCAGCGGTTAGAGCGCCGGGATATTGATAACAAGGTTGTGGGTTCGATTCCCGGGCTCGGCAAGCTGCCACTGTTGGGCCCTTGAGCAAGGCCCTTTACCCTCTCTGCTTCCCGGGTGCTGGAGTTGGCTGCCCACCGCTCTGGGTGTGTGTGTGTGTACTCACTGCCCCTAACACATGTGTGTGTGTGAGTGTGTGTTCACTACCAGATGGGTTAAATGCGGAGGACACATTTCACTGTACAGTCCACACTGACAAATACGTGCACTTTTACCTTTACCATTAAGATGCTTAGAAGACATCTCCGTCTGTTACTGGTACTAGAATGGACAAAAGTTTTGGGACAACATTGTTTCTTCCGAAATTAAGAGCTTAATGGAGTAACTGCCTGTTGGAGTAACTGCCTCTACTGTCTAGGGAGGAAGGCCTTCTACTAGATTTTGGAGGAGGAGCATTGCTGTGAGGATTAGTTGGATGTTGGATGATCACCACCCCCACTATATGTCCATGGTTGGTGCTCCCTCTACCATCCGATACTTTTGGGATGAGGTGGGGAGTTGGGAATGATGAGGTGGGGTGGTAATCATCCAACATCCTGACTCCACTGAATGCTTCAATCCTTACAGCAATGCTCCTCCAAAAATCTAATAGACATCTTTTATGGAATCACTTAAAGAACCCTATGAAGCACCTTTATTGTTTTAGGTAGAGAGAGATAGTGTGTGTGTGTGTGTGTGTGCACATGGGCAGTCTCCAGCTACTGTTGACCAGTGCAGACAGTGTAGCCAATACGCAGAGAGTGGGCCAAGTGTCTGCGTCCTGGTGGAAAGCCTTGGAGTAGCGCTGCTTGGGACTCCTTATAGCCTGAAAGGTGAGAAGCAGGAGCCAGGGCCTGAAGGGGCACTTCTCCTCGGCTGCCGGCAGGACCGATGATTGCTGTGTGAATAAAAGATGAGCGCTGGCTCCTCAGCAGCTTGCTGAGTTTTTGCAGGACAGGAGAGCAAAGTGCCAAACGCAGACAGACAGTGCTCTGGCATCTAATATCTAATAAAGCTAGACGATTTCTGGGGGTCTGCCCTGTGCTGATCGGTGAGGTAAAAGCTCCCGTTACTTGTCAGCCACATTACCTTTACACCAATCAGTCTTCGGACACCAGACATACTGTATCTGACAGTGCCCTAACTCTAACCCTCACATTTCCCAGCAGGCCCAGATGTTCTAGATAGCATAATGAGAGCTAGCACTGCCCACGGTCCGTTTGAAATGTCTTCGGGTTTGTAGGTATCAGTTTTTACTGATATTTCAGAGCATTTGGTTTGTATCTCTCTCCACTAGATGGTGCCATGTTTTTGTAAAGGCTCCAGTTGTTCAGGTATACCAGTGGCCTCCATCCCTGCTCCTGGAAACCCACAGTCCAATCACGGTTTATTTCTGGCCCTGCTCCCAGCACTCTTCATCCAACTATTAGCAATTAACAGTGAAGTCCTTACTGAGTTACAGTGTCAAAGCAAGCACTGTGCAGAACAGTAGCCTCCAGGACCAGGGTTCGAGACCACTGAGTTAGACATACAGTGTATACAGAAATAGCCACCGTTCTTTACTAATGTGCATCGAAAGTTTGGTAGGAAAGCCAGAGTAATCGAGGGCTAACCCCTCGATTGTCAACAAAACGGGCCTGATAGTGTATATAGTGTATATAGACGTTACTGTTTAGTGTTAGATTAAAGTTATGTGTATTTGTTGTAATATAAATGTTTAGTAAATAAACACTTACTGCCCAGATATGGAGATTTGAATTACGATTTTTCATATAAATTGTATAAAACATAGCATTTTTGATTGCTCAGTTTTGGCTGGTCAAAAGCTCTCCTAATATTTTCTTAGTTCTGTATTTTAGGCCCTGTTCACGTTTCCACATTTTTTCTAGTACAATCTTTTTTTCAGTACAGTCTTCAGTAGTTCAATAGGCCTCTAAAATGATCAAAAATGATAAAATTTAAACAGTTGAATTACAAAATTAATGCCTGTTAACTAATTTAACTGGATAAAAGGTTGGGATTGTTCTAAAAGTTCTCTTAGATTCTACTTTTAACAGGTTTAATTGAACATTGCAAAATTTAAAATGGTATTTTACATTGTTTATGATATAAATGTCAAATTTAGCATTAATGACTGGGTCACAAATGGCCTAAATAAGAAAACAACCATGAGTGTCTTGGGACAATTATAAGAGCATATCTGAGAACTAAGATTTTTTGGAGAACTGCATTTAAGAGCAGTTTAGCTGTTAGTTCTCGTCAGATCCTTCGTATGTTTTTATTTTTAGAAACGCTTTTGTAAATCTGGCCCCAGATTAAGGAGGTCTGGGCCAGATTCACAAAAGTGTCTTAATTAATTAATTAATTAATTAATTAATTGAATGATTATTTAAATAAATATTTATTTCATATTCTTCAAAAATCTTCTTATGAATTTTCAGATTTTTCTTCTTCACTTTTCAATAAGAACGACTGGTGAGTCTAGAAGGTCATTAATATTTTTATTTATTTATTTATTTATTTATTTATTTCTCTGGTGGTTTACTCCTCATTTGTGACACCCTGGCATCCTAACACCGCATGAACGCGATGTGAGGGGGTCTGTGTTTCTTGGACAGTGGTGATGGGCCCGGTGCTTTGGCACTAAGCCGGATGGAGAGTTTCCATGCCGATACCCAATCTGCTGGGCAGTAAGAAGAGAGAGGCGCTGGGGGCGTCCTTCTGTGCCAGCAGAGCAGGAGGCTGCACGCCCGCTTAATGGAAAAGTAATGCCACGTAAAAGGAGGTCATTAGATCCGTTAGAAAATGTGACCCTGTAGAATCTGATCTGGTGGCAGCACAACCACTTCTCAGCACCAGGGCACGACCTGGCCAGACCTCAGACCTTGAGATTGAGCTGTAGGGGGTGTCTGTCGGTGTGTCCAGTGACACACACACACTCACACACACTCAGTCAGGTGGACTGATTTATGGAATTCTACTGCAGTTCCAAACAGTAGTGTGTTGTATGGGGTAGTGTGTGGTATGGGGTAGTGTGTGGTATGGGGTAGAGGTGTTGTATTTGGTAGTGTGTTGTATGGGGTAGTGTGTGGTATGGGGTAGTGTGTGGTATGTGGTTGTGTGTGGTATGGGGTAGTGTGTGGTATGGGGTAGAGGTGTTGTATTTGGTAGTGTGTGGTATGGGGTAGTGTGTGGTATGTGGTTGTGCGTTATATGTGGTAGAGGTGTTGTATGGGGTAGTGTGTGGTATGTGGTATGTGGTAGTGTGTGGTATGGGGTAGTGTGTTGTATGGGTAGTGAGTTGTATGTGGTATTGGGTAGTGTGTGGTATGGGGTAGTGTGTGGTATGGGGTAGTGTGTAGCATGTGATATTGGGTAGTGTGTGGTATGTGGTAGTGTGTGGTATGGGGTAGTGTGTAGCATGTGATATTGGGTAGTGTGTGGTATGGGGTAGTGTGTGGTATGTGGTAGTGTGTAGCATGTGATATTGGGTAGTGTGTGGTATGGGGTAGTGTGTGGTATGGAGTAGAGGTGTTGTATTTGGTAGTATGTGGTATGGGGTAGTGTGTGGTATTGGGTAGTGTGTTGTATGGGGTAGTGTGTGGTATGGGGTAGAGGTGTTGTATGGGGTAGTTGTTGTATGGGGTAGTGAGTTGTATGTGGTATGGGGTAGTGTGTGGTATGGAGTAGAGGTGTTGTATTTGGTAGTATGTGGTATGGGGTAGTGTGTGGTATTGGGTAGTGTGTTGTATGGGGTAGTGTGTGGTATGGGGTAGAGGTGTTGTATGGGGTAGTTGTTGTATGGGGTAGTGAGTTGTATGTGGTATGGGGTAGTGTGTGGTATGGGGTAGAGGTGTTGTATTTGGTAGTGTGTGGTATGGGGTAGTGTGTGGTATGGGGTAGAGGTGTTGTATTTGGTAGTGTGTGGTATGGGGTAGTGTGTGGTATGGGGTAGAGGTGTTGTATTTTGTAGTGTGTGGTATGTGGTAGTGTGTGGTATTGGGTAGTGTGTGGTATGGGGTAGTGTGTTGTGGGTTGAAAGATTTCTAGTATTTGCCTCTGAGGGGTTAGAACTGGTATTGGTTCTGGTACTTCTTAGTAAAGTAGCTTCATGAGGGGCTCCAGACTGGGTTTGGTGAAGTTTGGTGAAGCTTTTTTGAGGATGCTGACCGATTTCCGATGTATAGATTTATTAGATTATTAGAGTGATGAACAGGCTATTTTATTTACAATATATTTATGATATATTTTTATATATATTTATGATATATTTATAAATACAATATTTACAATAAAGAATCAGCCCTTTTTTGCTCCTGATCTCCCCCTACTTTTGGGAAGTGGAATTCCCACTTTGAACTATACCTAAAGGACATGCTTTACACATGCATTTTACACATGCACTGGACTTCCTGAGAGATGCAGAAGGTAAAGAAACATGTGGACTGAGGCGGTAAAGCAATACTACGGTATTTTACACTAATATGACTCGACTTACGCAGCGTTACACAGTTCTCACAAGCGTTTTCCTAGTTACATAGTGCAGGTAGCAGTGTATCGAGCCTGGAGGAGCAATGATAACGGTGCTATTTCCCCTATTACAGATCGGTGAAGCGTCTCAGTAGTTGTGATATGAAATCTAAAAACATCCAGTGTCCAGTATCACGATATTGAACGATATCCAGTGCCGTTGCATCAGGGAACACATTAAACACCGCACTGATGTGCAGCCAGCCGACGCTCTGCGTCTTCGACTGGGTTCAAATTTCCAAATGTTCCCCATGTGAGGGTTTATCTGTGCTTTGGCCTCAGGGCATTTGTTCTGAGATTACAAGGACATATTGCAACATCCTCTGACAACACAATCCCTTGTCCCTGACACTATCTTCCCTATCTCTGGCTCGGACGGGTCACCTGATAGTTTGATAGTTAGACCGCAGGCTTTCACTGCAGATGTTTCACACTGAACACTGACAAATCGTAGACTGAAGGAAAAGGTAGGTAGATCCTTTGATTGTGCTTTGTGCTTGAAAACCATGACGCATCCACATGTGTCTGTTTCTCAGGTAAGAAACGTTGCGGTCAGCCACACTTTCAAGATCGAGAAGGCCCGCCGGGAGCTGGGCTTTTCCCCTAAGAAGTACAGCTTCGCCGACTCAGTGGATCAGTACCTGCAGAGCCGGCCGGATTGCTCAGGTTCCTCCGTGCTGGACACACGACCCTTCCTCGTCTTCCTGATGATCTTGGTGGTGGTGGGGTTAACCATTCTGGTGCTCTGGAAGGAGCATTAGCCCGGGCACCTCGGCCTCGGGTTCAGTTCTTCAGTAAAATGGTTGCTCTGGATCCCTTAATCCCTTAATCCCTGCACTCTATAGGGTCTGTAGGGCTGCCACTATCACTCAAAAAAATCAGGTAGTCTTGAATGAAGTTGATTATGGAGAAATAATAATCATTCGATACAAAAAGTCCTTAAGAAATATTGTAGTATGCTACAGCAAGCACAGGGGGCGATATAACTTCTAGTCTTCGACAGATGATGAGAAAGCACCATTTTGGAGTTATGCTGTGGTCAGGTCTGCTATGTAGGTGAAATTGTACGATTGTGTTGTGTGCTGTGTTGATTTTCTGTCTTCTGAAGCAGCTAACACTAGAGTTATATCCATGTGTTGTTAGGATTAGCCAAGCTAGTAAACAGACACCCAGACAGGGCAGCAGAAATGGGTTAATCTGGTCTTGTTAAAACTGTAAAATGTCCTGCAATCCATGTTCTGCTTTGCTTTAGGACTATGACATATGTTGGTTTGTTTCATGATGATGACATGATGATAACCTCCCAAATAACACACCCATGTGGGGACAGTATGGGGAGGCCATGTGGGAACCAGAAAGTTATGTCCATGGGTTCCATGTTGGCCCCACACATGGATGCCCACCAGCGTTCAATAATGGGACCAGGAAGGGGTTTAACATATGGGCCCCATCTGCATATGGAAACCTAGATGGGACTGGTGTGGAAGTAGGATGGGCTGTAATGATGGGGTCCATTTGCTGGGTCGGCCCACCTGGGTCCCAGTAACAACACATGTACAAACTCACTCAGAGCCCACGCCCACCTGGACCATGCTGCCTAATGCCAGACGTGGGCTAGTAGAGGGGTATAAAGCCCCCCAGCATTGAGGAGCTGTGGAGCAGTGGAAGGACCGTGTTCTCTGGAATGATGGATGGTGGAACTCCATCCAGTACTTTTAAGATGAGTTGGGGTGGTGATCACCATCCAACATCCTGACCTCACTGAATACAATCAAATCCTCACAGCAGTTCTACTCAAAATCTAGTAGAAAGCCTTCTTCCCTGGACAGTAGAGACAGTTACTCTGACAGAAGCTTTAAAATACCCTTAATTTCAGAAAAAAAAACAATGAATGAGCTGGTGTCCCAATACTTCTGTCCGTTTAGCGTACCTCCAGAATGGTGCTTTATTAGTCATAAAGGCTGATTACTCGGTTAACTGAACGCTAGTCGATCGCTTTATTGATTTTTGAAGTAATCATTAGTTGAAGCCCTGGAGTCCAGCTAGGGGTGGCCACTGTTGAGTATACATAGCCTACACTAAAGAAATAAGCTAAGCTAGGTGTGGAGAGGTTCACGCTGTTGTCTCAGAAGTGTATTTTCAGATGTTTTAACTCGGATTGCTCGAAATTCAGGAAAGAAGAAGCCGATAATTCGACAGATGGAGAGAGGATGACTCAAAAACCGGAGCCTATGATTCTTCTCCATCAGTAACCCGGCCTAGCCTGGCCTAGCTTGCTAAGGACCTTTGTTATCACCATAGCACACAATGCTGGAGAGTATCATCAGGAACGGAGTGTGTCTTCTGTGGATGTGTTGTGTGTGTGTGAGCTTTTTAATATTGGGGTGTGCTATTTGCTATATATATTATTTTTCTGTGTTAATGCTAAAGCTAAATGCAAAGGGGAGGTGAAAGGGGAGAATCAGGGAACTGGTTTAGGAGTAGACCCAACTCTGTAGAGTCTGCATCCAGAAAACGGGTTTAAAGTATATATATATATATATATATATATATATATATATATATATATATATATATATATACATATGACTCATATCAGAAATATTATATTTCATCACATTTATGCATTATGTATTAAGTTGGTATGTGGCCGATCTAAGACAGTGACACCTAACCTGTGAATTTTGACCCCCTGCCTCTGATTTACAGCACAGCATACATCAAGTCCGATTAACTGTGTGGATTCTAGGGCCCCGAGTGGTCCGGCGCAATAGTCACTATGACCAGTGGATCGCCGGTTTGAATATCAGACATGCTGCTAGCCATCAGCAGCCGGAGCACAGAGAGATCACAATTGGCCTTGCTCTCTCTAGGAAGCGTAGATGGCGCTTTCTCCCCACATCACTCCATGCTGGCGTCTGCTGGCGTGTGTTGGTCTTCACCCTTACTGGTCTTAGGAGCATTGCATGTGATAGAGGGAGAATGTGTATGGGCTGGGTAATTGACCCAATCCAAATTGGGGAGAAAATGAGTAAAATGGGTAAAAAAAAAAGGGTGTTTTTTATTATTGTAAGGATTCTGTCTTCCTGTAGTGAACCAATCTGAGCTTTCAGTGATTTACACTTCCAACACTTATCCCTAACCATAAATAGTATAATCGTATAATTTATTAAGGATACATTTATTGTGAATGGGCTAGAATTAAAACCACATCTAATATGCATCCCTGACTGCTGTATATCATTACCTTCTGTAAATGTAAACCGCTGTAAAGTTAATAAAAGTGATTGTAATTTTTGTTCTTGAATAATTTGTAAACACTAAACCTGTTTTTTGCTCTGACCATTAATACATGCAACACAAGGGGGCGTCACCAAAGTTCTCCTCATAGTATTATTTAGAGTTCTCATCAGATCAACACCTGGTTGGTAAATCAGGGCTTAATGATGCCTACTGTAAAAACTCTCTCACTGCTGAGAGACATGGGTTTAAACCTCTGTACAGTACTGTATTAATATTTAGAGCCTATATTTTTAATGCAGGGTGTCTTTAGGGTCACTATTAGAGGTGTACAGTATATTCACTTATATAACATAACAGCTTATTTTTTTGACAGCACGAGTCAAAACTATGTATTAGGAAATATTTAATAGTATTTTAAGTCATAAAATAATACTTTATTAATATTTTCTTTAATAAAATAATTTAATTATATATATATATATATATATATATATATATATATATATATATATATATATATATATATATATATATATACACACACACACATATATATGTATATCTCCCTCTCTATCTATATATATATATATATATATATATATATATATATATATATATATATAAAAATATAAAATGAGATATACATACATACATACATACATACATAATATATCCATATCCATCTCTCTCTCTCTCTCTCTAGTTTTGGAGCCTCCCCACCCCCCCAATCCCTATCTAAAGCTGTAAAGGAGACCCCAGATGTACATGAAGACGCAGCAGACTTGTTGATTGTTGCAAATCTTTTTTTTTTATTATTATTATTATTATTATTGGCCATTTTCATCCCTAAAGCAGCTGTTAGTCTTCGCTCATGCCGTTGCAGTTAATAGGCTAGTTCACACATGCTGTAGATCTTTAAAAAAGGCATTTCTATGGCATTGAACTACAAAGTCTATGGAAATCAGCACCATTAAACAGTTTATGCAGTTAGAGGTAATAACCGTCTTAAATAACATTAATAAAAGTGTCCAAAACAATCATTTTTACAGTCTTTCAAGACTTATGGTCATAAATGAATGGACGAGTGTGACCAGGGACGGACTGGAAAAAGTTGAAGTCTGGCTGGAATGTGTGTGTGTGTGTGTGTGTGTGTGTGTGTGTTTGTTTACAGGCAAACCATGTAACAATTTTTACATATATATATATATATTTTTTTTCAATTCAAATCTCCTAAACCCTTTTTAATTTAAAAAAAATCTTATTGCCTTTATCTTGAAGCCAAACAGCTTGTGTAATGTCCTCCCGTGTGACGTTCCAGTCACGCCACGGGACGTTAGGCCTGAAGGATTCTCAGGAATGTTGGACGTGGCTGAGAAGGAGGACTCGGAGGTATGTCTGTCCAGAATAAATAACATCTCAGTCCTTTAAAATAAACAGATCGCTTCACCGCTCCACAGCCTAAAGCCTACAACTCGGAAACAGAAACTCGGCAAGTATAAAAAGATGCATTGACACAAGGAATGCAGGACACCCACGGTGCGTCTCGGGTGGAACTCAACCCATCCACACTTTCAAGCCACCCTTTTTTGTCCCTCCCCCTCTTCTCCTCGGACAATCCACAGTTTTACTCACTGCGTGTTCAACGGCTGAACAACAGGGACAACAGTGAGGGACTGACCTGTCCGTGCTCCGCCAACTAACACAGCCTTTCCCACAAACTGTGGCAAGGTCAGATCAGCTTTACAGTGGACGTTAGGTGGACGTTAGGTGGACGTAGGGGGGGGGTCACTAAGAAGAATTTGCCCAAATTAGCCAAACACCACTGCAATTAACATCGGTTTGTTTCTGGCAGCAGTTCGTCAACATCAAGCTAGAAGTTTTGCTTCTTTTTAAACCTCAAATTTCATAATAATGACATTTCTTCAGCTTTGCATTTAGTAAATTGGTTTACATTATGTTTAAACTCACAGAAAGACTAGCTGAATATCACATGGTCACTCCAAAAACCTTGTATCTCCAAAACAGCAACTTTACAGAAGTAAAAAAACAACAAAAAACAAACTCTTCCTAACTTTCATGGGAAGATTTTAGTCATTTTGGAGCGTTTCTAATGGTTCTTTTATTCTGAACTTTTGACACAATATAAAGAACAACTTTCAGATTCACATTATGTCAAAAAGTTAAAAACGTCACTTAATGAGTTAATAAATTTAGTGAAATGGAGAATTTGGGGAGAACAAGCAAGGTTTTTGGACAAAACCAGGTCTAAATTGACTAAATAAATAGTCTGAGCAAGCTTTCCAGAATATCTCATTATTTTTTAAGTCAAAATAGAATACATCAGTCCTTATGTCAAGTTATAAAAATGGTGTTAAAGATGTAATTTTTTTTCTTTTAAATTTAGTATTTTGTTAGATTTTTATTATGAAATTTTAAACTTTCAATTATTTATTTTTTTTTTTTTAAATGCCCCCCCCCTCCATGCTGCTGCCAGTAACAGGACCTTCCACAAGTTCCACAATTCTATTCCACATAATGAGAAATTGCAGCTCGCTACTTCATTAGAATGCCTAAATGATCAGACATACGTTGTAATTAATTAAAAAAAATATAAGACTGATTACACAGTCAGTTTTTCTACCCAGTCTAGTTTTTTTCCAATCTGTGCAAAAGCAGTCAACATTTTTAAGCAACTCTGGACAAAGATCACACAAGTTTCTCATTAGGTTGAATAGGTTTCTCCTCCAAAATGCCGGAAAGTTTGTCTAACCTAACCTTGTCTAACCCGTCAGATCTTTCCCCTCCCCCCTTTTCTTTCCAGTCTTTCAACATCCTTTTTTCCTTTGCTCTCTAATTGGATCCTGTTTTCACATTTATCCAACCAACCCTCTAATCACTGGCAACCGCCAGTATCTGATTTCACCAACATCTGATTTTGTGTACAAAAGGCCCAAACCCTACAACGCCAAACTGCAGCAGCACCCACACCAGCCTGTTAAAGGCCGGGAGATTAAGCCTGGGCTTTAAGTAAAACAATTAGCAACAAGATAATTAGCGATTAGCCGTTAGTCTTCCTATACTTACAAAGCATGATCGGTCACGCCAGCCAGAATAAACTAATATTAATAAATTAATGCACATTCTAATGAATCTCTCTTTATAGATCTGTCTATCGCAATGGATTACATTTCAGTGTTGTTTCAGACTCCGTAACGCAGCAGTCGTGCAGTTTTGCTACATGCAAAGAAAAAAAAGGAACATAAATACATTGAATGAGTGAACAAATGCAAAAATAAGAAAATAAATAAATCTCTTTATCTACACCGAGGAGGAAAAACACACGAAAAAAAACAAGATAAATACAAAGAACAAAACTGATAGAACTGACCATAAAATCTGCATAAAGTGCAGAGTGGTGAAGCATCACAGTGCAGGCTCACACACTCCTCACTGTGAGCTACATCTCACTCCAAACTAACTATTATACACTATTTAAGCCACGTAAGCCTCCCAAGCACTGACCCTAGCTCAGGCCGGCTATCCTATTAGCACTGCTGAGGTGAGCCTAAAGTCCTACAGTTTACAACACAAGCAATCTAGCGTCTCGCGAATCTTGGTTGAAAAGGGCTTTGGTCACCAAAGATCTCCAAAGCTAGTTTGATCCCTGAACGCTGGTTCAATATTTGGCTATAAGGAACACTAAACGTCTAATTTCAGGCCTTCATCTTGCATATACAATCTACAGCGCTAATGTAAGAACCTTGAGAACCGTGTTAGTTGCTAATTCCGAGTAGGCCTATCACAACATCACAATGTTCAAGACTACCCTGGTCCAAAAACTGAGCGGTAAGAGGAAACCGGTAGCTTCCCGCCCGGCTACAAACAAGCAGCAAAAAAAAAAAAAAAAAAAAAAAAAAAAGAGCAGCAGATTAAAGCAGGGCTACAATCAGGTGTCGCTCTCATGCATGGCTAATCTCAGAGAGGCCCATATGGGTAGAAATATGGGACTGGACATAGTCAGAAAAGGCTTGTGTAGAAAAGACTGGCCACATGACCAGATCTGACCACCCTGCACTGTTGGTTGTAATTCTAAGGTGCCCAGTTCTGAGCTTGGACGGTGTGTATTATGGTCACTGTATGAGGTATCCAGGCACAGGTGTTATAGTGCAAACAGCAACAACCACCGCAGCACCTCAGGACGTCTCGAAAGACCAGCGTTCTCCAGCTTCACCTACCAACACCTACTTTACACAAAGCGAGGTGGGGCGTGGGAAGAATACTGCTATACGGCTATCTACAACATCAACGGTAGCGGAGGCCGTCCACTACTGCTCCAGGCTCGGTCGGGCCCGGTTCTCACTGAGGTCTGCTTTGGTTTTCTGGATACAGGTGAAGATCTCCTTAAAGAGGGCCTTGTACTCCGGCTGGTGCGGGTCATCTGCGGGGCGACCAAATTCCACAGTCGTGGACGCGGTTGCTACAGAGCTGGACCGGCGCGAGGCAGGGGTCTGGACGGCCTTGTGGCTGAGGCCGTCGGCTCCACGCTGACAACGGCGCAACAGCTCCTCGTACTTGACCTGCAGGGCACTGTACTGAGCATCCACCTCGTTGAGCAGAGAGATCCCACGCTGCCTCACAGCCTGCGAGTGACCCTGTAGTGAATGTAGTAGATATCGATGCATCACTTACTCAAAACAAAGCACCTGAATCCCACATATTTCCTAAAAATTCACTTCTGCAAGTTTAAAATCTCTCATTTTGTGACCATTGGGAGGCAGACTTGCTTGAGTGCTTTGGGTCATTGTCTTGTTGCATGACCCAACTGCACTTCAGCTTTAGCTCAAGGTAAGATGACCCGACATTCTCTTGAAGATTCTTTGATACAGAGGGAATTCATAGTACCCTCAATGGCAGCAAGGGGAGGTCCAGGTCCTGGTCCCGATGCAGCAAAGCACTCCAAAAGCATCACAGTACCACCACCATGCTTCACAGCTTCACAGAGGCTCTCTTTGAAAAGCAGTGTTAGGTTTTTCGCCAAACACAGTGGGGCCCCCATGTTCCAAATACCACATGGTCAGCGATAATACTCAAATAGGCCGTGGCATTCAGGCAATGACTGATCGGTATTAACAGGCTCAAAAAGGGCCAAGAAAACATTCCCCACGGCATTACACCACCTCCACCAGCCTGGACTGTTAATACAAGGCAGTTTGGGTCCATGGATTCCTGCTGTTGCCGCCAAATTCTTACTCACATTTAACCCAGTCAGTCAAACAATGACTAGGGCAGCGAGAACACACACCTGGAGTGGTGAGCAACCTGGCCTTTAGCTCCTAACAGCACCTCAGCCCATAAGACGTCTTTATTAAATCATATAAATTATTCAATGAAATCATCATTAGCCACAACTCTACCTCAGTGCGGCGCACACACGTCCGCTCGTGCCCCCGCCGCAACTCCTCAGCCCACGTGCCTCGGATGTGGCTTTCGCTGCTGCACCGCCGTCTCTCCTGGACCAGCGCCTCCTCTTCCTCCTTCTCCTCCTCCCCCTGCCCCACCTTCTCCTCTGAAGCGAAGAAGACGCTGTCTGGCAGCAAGGCATCCGGGGGCCTGGTGCTGGGGGCCTCGGAGCGCCACAGCTGCCGCAGCTCCTCCACCTCAGCCTCCAGTTCAGCCTGCCGCCGCCGCGCCCCCTCCAGAAGAACAGCCCGTTCCTCCAGCACCCCGTTTTCTCGCTCCGTGAGCTCGGCCACTCGCTCTGCCGCCTCCCGCCGCTCGCGCTCAGTCACCAGCTGAGCCTGCAGGGTCTGCAGAGCACTCTGGAGGGACTCCTTCTCTTCTTCCACCAGCTGCCTGGTCTCCAGACCCTGCCACGAACGCTCTGAGCTCAGGCTCTCGGAGCTCAAGCGCCTGGAAAGCAAGAAAAGGACCTTGAGCACTAAGCCAAGAGGGGTTATGGCATCCACACAGATATTCCCCAGATATTCCCCCAATCCCAATGGGGGTATCAATGGAAATCCTCCTAAAAGAGAGGCACTCCAGACTAGATTATTGTGGGATGCTTTTCCATATTAGCTTCTACTGCATGGCATCCCTCAAGAACCTGCTCTCTGGCCAGAAACTGACCACTTGACTGTTTTATCCACTACTATAGATGCTTCAAATGGTTCTTCAAGTGATGCCATAGAAGAAGAAGAAGAAGAAGAAGAAGAAGAAGAAGAAAGCGGTGCTTTTAGTCATTTAGTGGTTGTACTAGATATGATATGCATGTGTGAAGATCCTTTAGAGATGTAAAGAACCTTTACATCAAGTAGTGATGGTTGCTTAGACCTCTAAAAGGGTCTTCAAACCCATGCATGGTTATTTATGGAACCAAAGGTGGTTCTTTTCCAAGGCCATGCTCAAAGAACCAGCAATGTGGTTGGAAACGGACCATAAACAAAAAAGATTAAGGTGCATCAAAGGGTTCTTTGGGCGATAGCATCAAAAGAACCTTCACTATAGGTTCTTCATATTAGAAGCATAGTTCTTTAAGCCAAAGTGGTTCTTCTATGGCATAGCTTCAAGAACCAGTTCTGTTACACTATGCAAAGTAAAGATGCTCCAAAGTGAGTGATACCGTAGAAGAATCACTTTTGGTTCCAGACAGAGCCATATTTGTAGAGAAGTGAGTGTTTGAAGAACTTGTTAGGGACCTAATGAACAGTTGCTTGATGTAACAGGTTCTCCTATTATGCTGCACCTTTCTTTTGAAGGGTGCAGTACATACTGGTGTGGGTTTGTTTACGTGCTAGCTATTAGTCCTTGTAAAGGCAGGGGCAGATCAGATTATGGGTTAGTGGATTACAGGGAGAGAAGTCGGGGCAGATTATGGTGTCTGCTTTTGGATGACCTTAAGATGCGCAGTCAGCAGACAATGACTAATGCATCAGGACAGGTCAGTGGGAGGGCCACTGAGGTCAGACAAGAGCCGGACCCCTGCTGAATGGTCGTCGACAACTTCAGACAATCCGAACTCCTCCTACACCCTCCTCAACCCCTCCAGGCTTGTTTCCCTTTTTGCATATCCTTTGCGTAATACGGCTTCTCTCGTTACAATGCACAACACCAAGGCCAACAGAGAGCGGCAGTAATAACAGAGACTGGACTGTGTGGATAGAAACAGTTCCTGTTACCGCAAACCCCACCCTCACCGGTCCAAGACTTGGTGTGTTTACATTCGTGGCACAGGAATCAAGCTTCCTTTAAAAACTGAGAGCTCTCTATGGTTGCAACTGACTGCATTCTCCCTCAAGGTCACATCTGTGAGCTTTTATACATATTCATCAATTCAACAGGACCATTTTATCCCTTAGAATGACACACACTGTACCTTAAATGCCATGTTCGCACTACATGACTGTCAGAGTCGTCAGAATCACATGGGGAAGTGGTTGTGGTTTGCACACTACATCAGAAATACAGGGCCACGAATTACACGATCTTTTACCAGGAGGAACCCTCAACTACTCGGTCTGCTCTCCAAAAACAAGCTTGGTCATGAACACACACCCAAGGACTGACGCTATGCCATGCGCAACATGTTCCCCCACCCAAAAGGGAAGTCTCTAAAAGACTAACGATCACTGTGCGTTGATTTTCTTTGAGAAAACAGACAAAACATAAAAGAATATGGATGAGAAAATTAATAAACACAGCAGAAAGGCACTGGTGGTCCTTCCAAAGTTCAACCTCCATAACTTGGGTCTAAGCAGACTGAGGAACTTTTCTTGTAGCCATGCTTGTTGATGCCACAGTGCAAGAACGACTCGACTTAATAATTTAGGCAAGCTACCAGTGGAGGAGGGTTGACAATATCCATGTCAAAATAAAAGTCACCTATACAAACGAATACAAATTTTCTTATTCTGCTGAGCCGGAAATATATGGGTAAACCAATTAAGGGAAACTGGGACCAGATATTAAACCTATCCAGGTCATTCAGCAATTCCCCATGGCAATCAATGTAGGTGATCCTCAAAAATCATTAGCCAAGTCTGCGACTTACAAATCATGTAATGTGAACCAAGCATTAAGTAACATTAGGTAGCAATTTACCAAAAATTACAGCTCCAAAATGTATCATGTTGATTGTACACTGTAATAGGGAGAATGGCACCTCAGTCAATTCCACTACCTCCCAGGCCTTCTGTACCACTGTATTAGGAACGTTGTTGAGTAAACCCTGTAAACACTTTCCATGGAAGTCAATGTAAAATTCTCCAGATTTTTTGAGCATTTCTATTGGTCCATTGATGTAATAATAATAAATAAATAAATAAATAAATAAATAAATAAATACCCTATAGTCAGCATCATGTACCTCCTGCTAGAGTTAGGTCAGTCCTTAAGTCAGAAACTGCAAAAATGGAAATACATAATCCCCACACCGTGATAAGCTTCCATTGCTTGTTACACTAGCCTCGCTACACGAGCCTCGTAGCTCCAGTACAAATATAAAGAAACGCACTTCAGACGCCATACATGCCTCTGCTTTGAGGTACGATGGAAACGGTACATTTTCCAACCAACCAGCTCTGTGAGGTTTCCTCCAGTCTCTGCTTAGCACATATCTTGTGAAAAAACTAGGTCAGATAAAAATCTGGCTGAGATTCAGCCACGTCGGCACCCTTCCCTGCATGCTGGAGCACGACAGCTTGGCTGACGGTTTGAGTGGCGAGGATACGCCTGGCAGAGCGTGCACACTCACATATCCTGGTGCAGATCGTAGAGCTCCTTGAGGCAGGAGACGCTCTGGGCTGCCAGGCTTCGGCGTGCTTCCCCACGTTCCTTTCTTGACCGCTCGCACTGCGCCGTCTTCAGCTCATCCACCTGCTTCTGCAGACTCTCCATATGAGTCTGGAGGCTGTCGATGGTCTCGGTCAGGCTGAAAAGGCAAGCAGGAACAGGAATAAGCTTGTTTTATTTGAAGCTACAGTCTTTCCTACCACAACCCTGATCGGTGATCTGTTGCACACATGCACTTTTAAGAGCCATCATGGCCTCAAGCTGCCACTGAATATGGTGTCTTAAAAATAATGGCAGCCATCTGTCTTCAATTCAAAACAGAGCTCCCTCAAGTCTCCATCCCAAAGCAGTTGTTCAACTTGACACCTTCAAGATCACTATATGGACAAAAGTATTGGGACACCTGCTCACATATCATTCCCACCCCCCCGCCCCCCCGAAAACAAAACAAAACATAAATAAAAAAATATATATAAATAAAAAAAACCCTCTACTGTCCAGGAAAAGAGGTCAGGATGTTGGATGACCACCACCCCACTTCTTCCCCAACTCAATATCCCAAAAGTATTGGATGAAGCACCATCCATAATTCCAGAGAACACAGTTCTTCCAATGCTCCACAGCTCAATGCTTATACCCCGCTAGCCCACGCCTGGCATTAGGCAGCATGGCGCCAATAGGTTCATGCTTACCTGCTCCAGAGAGTCCTATTCTATTGGCAATACTTTTTTCCCCTCTACAGGGACTAGACAAGTTGTGTGTGTATGCACAGCAGCTCTGTCCACAAACATTTGGACAAACAGTGTCGGACATGAAACTTGGTACATCTCTCAAACAGCTGGATCCAACACACTTCAGAGCTTATAAACAGCTGGATATTTATCTGACTAACTGGGGCATCAAAGTCAACACACCCTTAAAACAAAACTAGGTTCTTCCAGGGTTCTTTAATAAAAAAAAATTGGTTCCATGGTTCCAAAAACCCCTCCAAAGGGTCCAGCTAGACTTTAGACTCTGATCTCGTCCATGGCTACCCACCTTTGGATCTTTCCCTGGGCCGTGCGGTTGTCCAGCACCAGGTTGTGGTTACTCTTTTCCAGCTCTCGCGCTGCCATATCCAGCTGCTCGTACACTTTGGCATGCTGGTCATTCATCTGCCTGAGGAGCTCCACTTGCTTGGTAAGGTACTGTAGAAGGTACACATACACACACAAGCAATGCCAATCAGACTGTTGGCATCAGAGCCACCAAGTCACCACCGCAAGAAAAATAAATGATAATTTTAAAGTGAGGGTTCTTTAATACACTTTATGTAAATGAGAAGTGTGAAGAACCCTTTTGTAAAGGTTATAAAGGTTCTACGCCAATTAAGGGTTCCTACAGTCGTACATGCAGGGCAAGAACTTCCAGAAAATCACTCTAAACAGTCAACCCAAAAATGAGCCCTTCTGGATGTTTCAATGGAGGGTTGTTTAAAGCACTTTATGTACATGAGAAGTACAAGTGTGCAGAACCCTTTTAACTGTAAAGAATCCAATGTAAAAGGTTCTATAACAATTAAAGGTTCTCCTACAAAACATTTCCTGAACGTCTTAAAACAAGAAATTTCTATTTTTCACAACAATTTTAACATTTTCACTCTAAACAATAAGTCAACCCAAACATGAGCCATGTTTAATGGATGGTTCTATAAATAACCTGCACTAAAGAACCATTTCAAATGTTTAAAGAACCTAATGTCAAGGTTCTATACCAATGAAAGGTTTTCCTACAGCTGTACAGTCAATTTAAGAACACTTCAGGAACCAACTCTCCAACAATAGAAACAAACTTAGAAACAAGCCTTATTTCAAGGGAGGGTTCTTTGAAGAACTATGTAAATGAGTAGTGCAAGTGTGAGGAACCTTTTAAATATTTACAACAACCTAATGTGCAGGTTCTATACCAATAAAAGGTTCTCCTTGTTGTCCAAGAACAATTCCTGAACCTCTTAAAACTAACCCAACCCAGAAATGAGCATTTTGAATGGTTTAATGGAGGGTTCTTTAAAGCACTTTATGTAAATAAGACGTAAATAAGTGTGTAGAACCCTTTTAAACCTTAAAGCATTGAATGTAAAGGTTCTCCTACAATCCTACATTCAAGCCAAGAACATTTCCTGAACCTCTTAAAACTAAATCAACCCAGAAATAAGAATTTTTAAATGTTTTAATTGAGGGTTATTTAAAGAACTATGAAAATTAAAAGTGTAAAGAACCTTTTTAATATTTAAAGAACCTAATGTGCAGGTTCTATACCAACAAAAGGTTCTCCTACAGCCGTACAGTCAAGCCAAGAACAATTTCTGAACCTCTTAAAACTAAACTAACCCAGAAATTAGCATTTGTGAACGTTTCAATGGAGGATTAAAGTAACTACGGAAATTGTTGTAAAGAAAAGTGTAAAGAACCTAATGCAAATGTTCTACACCAGCCGTATAGTCAAGCCAAGAGCATTTCAGTAACCAACACTTAAAAATACTCCCCAAAATTAGCCTTTTTAAGGATGGTTCTTTAAAAAACTCTATGTAAATGAGAAATGTGAATGTTTTTAACGTTTGAAGAACCTGCACACAATTGAAAGGCTCGATGCCAATGTTTTCCTACAGCTGTATATTCAAGCCAAGAACATGTACAGCATTATCTTCACGTCCACTATTACCAGGGTATTTCCCAGCTGCATCCTGCGTGACAAAACCAATCTAGCCCTAATTCTTTCTACATAATCAGATTACAACACTGGTAACAGAAGTGCAACTTTCTGATGCAACAAAACTAAACCAGTCATGCAGCTCTCTGGATTTCGCCAAGAAAGGCCGTCCACATACAGGATCTTCATACAGGTAAACCCAACAGGAACCTGCAGAAGAATGCAGATTCCTGCCATTCAGACCTCCACAGTTCTGCATCCTTAAAGCAATTAGCAGTGTTTTTCCAGCGCTGCTTCCTCATAGACAGAACGGGAAGGTCACAAATAGTACAGGACTTAAGAGCAGAGGTTACATCAGAGCTCAGGGAAGGCTCCATTCACTCTGTAAGCACTGTTAAGGTCTTATCTCCGGTAAGAATCCCTGGCAGCTCATGCAATGGCCTGGGAGCAGGTACGAGCGAGAGTGAGCGAGTGAGTGAGAGAGTATAGGAAATCCTTTGGTGTTAACTCCCTTCTCAGCAGACAACAGTACAGTTAAATATAGCCAACACAAGGAAGGGAGGCAGGAAGAATGTCCCACGTCTAGGTGGATACAACGACGACTCTGGTAGAACTTTCACTCCAAGGCCAAGACACAGTTAAGCCAATAGGCCATCTTCTTAATTCAGCTCAAAATCCAGATTATTACACACCTGAAATGAACAACAACCCTTCAAACACTTTGCGATGAACACCTTCCACACAAGAGAGTTCCTGTGTAAGCAAAGTGTAAACGAGAAACCTTAACTTCACCCAACAATCAGCTCAATATTTAACCTTAACCTCAATCCAAACCCTTAGAACTGGTCTACCTTTGGTCTTAATCCTAAAATAACCCTCAATCCCAAAACAAAATGTCATCATAGCCCTTTCTTTAGACCCAATCACATCCCAAACCTTAATCCCAAACCAAAATCTCCATAGTCTTTACTTTGGTCCTAGTACCAGCCCAAACGAATACCTCATCATAGCTCTAGTTTTGGTCCTAATCCTAACCCAAACCAAAAGCTCAATATAATCCTTACTTTGGTCCTAGTACCAGCCCAAACGAATTCCTCATCATAGCTCTAGTTTTGGTCCTAATCCTAACTCAAAACTCAATCTTAAGCCAAAACCTCAACATAGTCTTTACTTTGGTCCTAGTACCAGCCCAAACGAATACCTCATCATAGCTCTAGTTTGGGTCCTAATCCTAACCCAAACCAAAAGCTCAATATAATCCTTACTTTGGTCCTAGTACCAGCCCAAACGAATACCTCATCATAGCTCTAGTTTGGGTCCTAATCCTAACTCAAAACTCAATCTCAAGCCAAAACCTCAACATAGTCTTTACTTTGGTCCTAGTACCAGCCCAAACTAATACCTCATCATAGCGCTAGTGTTGGTCCTAATCATAACCCAAACTACAATCTCAACATGGTCTTTACTTTGGTCCTAGTACCAGCCTAAACTAATCCCTCACCATAGCGCTTGTGTTGGTCCTAATCGTAACCCAAACCAGGAACTCATCATAGCCCTAACTGTGGTCTTCATCCAAATCTCAATCCCAAACGAAAACCTCATCAAAATTCTAACTCTGGTCCTAATCCCAATCCAAATGCTGCTGAGAAGTGTTCCTACATCGCAACCATGAGGCTTCCTTGGCCGGCCACCCAAGATATTCCACACTGTGCCTTGGATGGTTCCTCAGACTGACGCTGGAGTGACTATACACCGTGTCTTGGATGGTTACTCTACTCTTACTGCAGCTTGTGGGTTTTCCACAGTTTGGACGTTTCCCGGCGCGACTCTATCCTGCAGAGTGGATGTTAGCCTAAGCTGCTGGGGTCACTCCACATCGTGGCTCCCCACCAGATGGACTCTACACAGTGACTTAGATGTTTCCTCAGCTACCTGTTGCTCTATGTCGTGGCTTAGAGGTTTCCCAGGTCCGCTGCCGGAGTGACTCTACATCGCGACTTCGATGTTTCCAGGGCCAGCCATCGGAGTGAATGTACTTAATGGCTCGGAGGCCTCTCGGGCTGAGCGTGACTTACCCCCAGTCTAGGGAGCTGGGAACTGTATGTGTTTTTACCGATGTAGAACGTCCTCAGATCTGAGAAGTGTGACCAAACCTAATAAATAACCCTATTATTTGTCGCATTATTATTATTATTAATCTTAAAAGAATTTCTTCAACATAGGTCTTAAAGAAGGCTCCTTTCTCAGCTCTGAACTATAACCATATTAGGGGGAACATGGGCCTCCCATCCCTGCCAAGCAACAGTGTAAAAACTCCAGGACAGAGCCAGAGGGGGAATGTAACCTCGATCTCCTGCAGCTGCTCCTGGTTGGTGGAGTACATCTGCTGAAGGCCCTGCTCAAGCTCATGGTTCCGGTCCAGCAGTGTCTTGCCCAGCTGTGCGGCCAAATGTAAATCTGCCTCGGAAACACACACACACATACACACACACACACACACACACACACACACATACACACACGACAGTAAACATTAAGCACAGCACGCTAGAACATCCTGTCAGCCCAGAGACCGGACAGTGTCGAGGTATGAGTCACTGGAGTCTTATCCAAGAGCTAGTTATCAGACGTAAGTAGTTCATGTGGTCAATCTGAAGGACGTGGCAACAAGTTCTTTGCACTTATAGAACTGTATGACCCGAATGACTACCTCCAGAACAAGCCGGCCACCTCTTAAATAACCTACGAAGGGTTTTTCGGGCGATGCTAGAGAGGCGTGGGTGTGGGTGTGGGTGATGAACCCATAAAAATAGTATGTGGACATCTTTAGGGTTCTTCCCACATGGGTACTTATTCTATTATAGGGGTGTAGCAGGAGTGCCAATGCAGCAGTGAAGTCAATGAAGCTTTAAAAGGGCCTCTATGGGCGTGACCTTCAGCTGACAACACAATGTGGTTGCTTTAGGGAAAAGCAGTATTATTGGGATGTGTAATAGAGTAGAGGAGTGATATGATGGTGTGTAGATATATAAAACACATTAACATCTTAATAAACCCTTGATGTTTTACTTAAAGTGGCATCTTGTTGGAATTGTCCGTTCCACCTTAAATGGTGCAGCAGTTGCATTCTGGCGCCTGGGGCGCCAGAATGCAACTGCTGCACCATTTAAGGTGGAACGGACAATTCCAAAACCTCAATTTCAGCACATTAAAAATCAATATATTAAGATACTGGCATCACCACCACCCCCCCAAATCCACTCACCCTGCTCCAGATCCTTCCTGCTGTACCACAGCTCCTCGTCATTGTGCTCAAATCCCTCCTCCACTATCATATCGGTCAGCATTTTGGCTCGGTTTGAGGGCTCAGCCCGGTTCCGGTGGGTCAGTCTAATGTATGGTCCTCATACATCCGCTCCCTTTGTCTGGACGCTGCATTCCCTCCTGCTGCTGCCGTTGCTCGGTGTCTGCATCAGCAGCAACGTGGCAAACTCAGCATTCACTACTAACAGCAGCAGCGGCGGCAGCAGCAGCAGCAGGGCGGGAGACACCGGGGACGATAACAAGGAGCCTGGCCGCTTGATTGACACCAACACTGGCCAATCACGAGAGAGAGAGGGGGTGGGGCAAAAGGATTAGTAGCAGAGCCAATAGAAGCCCAAAACACTTCTATCATTTTTTAAAATATATATTTTTCCAGTATTTCAAGATACTAAGTGATAATGTCGAGATATTAACTCGTTCTTTTGAGATAATAAATAATCATTTCAAGATACTGTGTGATTATGTCGAGATGCTATTTTTTATTTGAAGAATACTAAGTCATAATTTTATGGTGATGATGATTATTATTAAGATGCAATGTCATTATTTTGAGGTGTTTGAGGTAATATCGTTATTTTGAGATATTATGTCATTATGTCGTTATTTTGAGGCGTTTGAGGTAATATCGTTATTTTGAGATATTATGTCATTATGTCGTTATTTTGAGGTGTTTGAGGTAATTTCGTTATTTTGAGATATTATGTCATTATGTCGTTATTTTGAGGTGTTTGAGGTAATTTCGTTATTTTGAGATATTATGTCATTATGTCGTTATTTTGAGGTGTTTGAGGTAATTTCGTTATTTTGAGATATTATGTCATTATGTCGTTATTTTGAGGTGTTTGAGGTAATATCGTTATTTTTGACATATTATGTCATTATGTCGTTATTTCGAGGTGTTTGAGGTAATTTCGTTATTTTGAGATATTATGTCATTATGCCGTTATTTTGAGGTGTTTGAGGTAATTTCGTTATTTTGAGATATTATGTCATTATGTCGTTATTTTGAGGTGTTTGAGGTAATTTCGTTATTTTGAGATATTATGTCATTATGTCGTTATTTTGAGGTGTTTGAGGTAATATCGTTATTTTTGACATATTATGTCATTATGTCGTTATTTCGAGGTGTTTGAGGTAATTTCGTTATTTTGAGATATTATGTCATTATGCCGTTATTTTGAGGTGTTTGAGGTAATATCGTTATTTTTGACATATTATGTCATTATGTCGTTATTTTGAGGTGTTTGAGGTAATATCGTTATTTTAAGATATTATGTCATTATGTCGTAATTTTGAGATACTATGTCATTATGTCATTATTTTAAGATGCTAACATTAACATGATTATCTTGAGGTACTATGCCATTATTTTGAGATGCTAGCTAATTACTTTAAGATACTATCTCATTATTTTATGATGCTGTCTTATTATTTGAAGATGCTGCATCATTTTTAGATGGTTTGTCGTCACTTAATAAGTCATGATGTTGTGGTTATATATAATTATTTTGAGATACTATGATTTTATTTTGAATTACCTTGCCATTATTTTAGGGTATTATATTTATTTTAAGGTGATTATTTTGAGGTATTTAAGGTAATATTGTTATTTTGAGATGCTATGTCATTATTTTGAGATCCATAATAAAAATAACTAGATGTGGACTTGCATTGCACTAGTATCTGATTTCAGACAGGCTGCGTAAACACTGCAACCCAGGGGTATTTAATCCCGGGCCTGGAGGGCTGCTATCCAGCATAGTTTAGTAACTTTCCTTAACCTGGCAGCTAACAGTTCAGTTCAACCAGCTGTGTTTGAGCAGGACAATCACCAAACTGGCAATTCTCATAGATCACACCACACAGTCGACAGCCTGTGTGTGAAACAGCCCTGAAGTCAGGAAGGTTATGATGGCTGCTGAGGCGCCTCCGTAGAGTCAGATATTCAGAGTAATAAGCAGATGCGTCATAGAATGAGCCCTTTTAGCCCGAATGCTTTGAATGTTTTAGAAATATGAACAAAAATGATAAATCATTTGATGCCTTTAAAGAAACAAGAAACAATCCCAAATCAAATGTCTTTAATAAACCTTTCTTACAGAAATCAGGCCTCCCGAGTCGCTCAGTGACCCTGAAACTGTGGCCGAACACACTCTTCTCCTAGTGTAGCTTTATAGTGCCAACAGCTTTAATTCAGGATAAAACAGGCTAATCTCAGGCTAAAACAGGCTAATCTCAGGCTAAAATAGGCTAATCTCAGGCTAAAACAGACTAACTCAGGCTAAAACAGGCTAATCTCAGGCTAAAATAGGCTAACCTCAGGCTAAAACAGGCTAACTTAGGCTAAAACAGGCTAAAATAGGCTAATCTCAGGCTAAAACAGGCTAAAACAGGCTAACTTAGGCTAAAACAGGCTAATCTCAGGCTAAAACAGGCTAATCTCAGGCTAAAATAGGCTAATCTCAGGCTAAAACAGGCTAAAACAGGCTAACTTAGGCTAAAATAGGCTAATCCCAGGCTAAAACAGGCTAATCTCAGGCTAAAATAGGCTAATCTCAGGCTAAAACAGGCTAATCTCAGGCTAAAACAGGCTAACTCAGGCTAAAACAGGCTAATCTCAGGCTAAAACAGGCTAATCTTTGGCTAAAATAGGCTAACCTCAGGCTAAAACAGGCTAACCTCAGGCTAAAACGGTTAGGCTTAATTCAGGCTAACTCAGGCTAAAACAGGCTAATCTTTGGCTAAAACAGGCTAACAGGTTTAATTCAGGCTAACTCAGGCTAAAACAGGCTAACCTCAGGCTAAAACAGGCTAACCTCAGGCTAAAACGGTTAGGCTTAATTCAGGCTAACTCAGGCTAAAATAGGCTAACCTCTGGCTAAAATAGGCTAACTTCGGCTAAAAAGGCTAACAGGTTTAATTCAGGCTAACTCAGGCTAAAATAGGCTAACCTCTGGCTAAAATAGGCTAACTTCGGCTAAAAAGGCTTAGCTACCTCAGATTAAAACAGGCTAAATCAGGCTTACCTCAGGCTAAAATAGGCTAAATCTAGCTAACATGTTAAATTCAGGCTAAAAAGGCTAACCTCAGGCTAAAACAAGCTGGCTAACTCTAGCTAGCTAACAGGTTTGACTTAGGCTAACATGCCCTTTGATAGTACTTTAGTAAAATCACAAATGTTCCAAAAACAATACCTAATTACACAGTAAAATACAAGTACAATTACAAAGTAGCCCATATAGCTATATTTTATCAATATAAAGCTCTGTTTAGCTTCGGCTAGCCTTTATTGTTTATTAGGGGGCAAGTGTGCACTCGTTAGGCAGCCTCCACGTACGTTCGGATTGAGACTTCCCCAACCGGGCGCTTGTAGATCACATGGGTCGCAGATCCGCCTTCTCCTCCAGTACACAAGGAAACGAGTTGATCAGGGTTCAGGCTGCAGCTTAGCTGAACCTGGCCTCTGAAAGCAGATGTTTTAGTCGAGAAGCTCCCTAGTAGAGCTTATTCAGACAGCACCATGAAGCTCTTCAGACTCTCAGCGCATCCAGCTGCTGTTGCGTACTCCATGACAACTCTTGGGTCCAGCATGATGAACAGCATCTTCAGCTTCTACTACGTGAAACTCTTCCTGAACAAGTACAGAATATCAGAGGCAGCCTTTCACCAGTCTCAGGTGAGGTGTCCGGCACACGGTGTAACCTACATGTGCAGGGAGAGCCTCACTCACCCTTCCTTTTGGTGTTATCATCCATCAGTGTTCTCACACTACAATACCCAGCATGCATCAGCATCACACACACGTCATACAAGCATTTTTAAAGCCTTGTTGTGAAGCTGGTTAAACTGGTTCACTGGGGTGTGTTTTTGGACCAACCTGACCAGGCCATGGTGAAGCTGCACTGTCAGACTGGTCATACTAGATGATTAGTGTGGGTGGACCATCATGCCCATGCTAGTCATTGAGCATGACCACTCTGACCACCCTGGTTTACTAGGATGATGATGATGATGATGATGATGACGATGATGACCAGCCCGGTCTTGCTAATTCACTTGTACAACCAGTCATACCTACCAGTATGATCAGCCTGACCACACTGATATGACCACCACCAGTACTACCAGCCTTGTCAGGTTGGCCATGGTGATACACCAGCTAATTCGTTAAGCTCAATGAATGGTCAACCAGTTTAACCAGCTTAACCACCAGAGTGCTTAGCACCATGTTTTGGTCTGGATGACCAGCTTTTCAACCACCTTGACCAGCAAGGACCAGCTTAGAAGTGAAATTCCTCCAGGACCTTCAGGAGATACGATTGTGTCTCCAGAGTCGGAGACAACAGACGTCTACATGATGTGAAGGTTCTTCAGAAACCTCAGATTGGTGTAGAACCTTTTCTATTGTGAAGGAACCATTGCATAACGTCCGTTGTGGTCCGCAGGTGGTCTACATGATCTGGAATGCGCTGAACGACCCACTGTTTGGTTATCTCCAGGACAACTCCAGCATGTCCTGCTGTTCTCTGCGGAGACTGTCCATCCTGTACGGCGCTCCGTTCTACAGCTTGGCCTTCCTGCTGGCCTGGTTCCCCTGGAAGACCTACGAATCCGGGGACTGGCTGAGCGGCGTCCACCTGGTAGTCACGCTGTGCGCCTTCGACGGCATGCTGACCTTCGTGCTGCTGGCTCAGTGCGCCCTGTTTGCAGAGATCTCGGAGCACCACCAGAACAGACTGAGGCTGATCAAGTACAACCAGGTGGCGTCTCTGCTAGGCTCCTCCAGCGTGCTCTTCTGCGGCCTGGTCTCCAGCAACATGGACGATTTCGCCTCCTTCCAGGGCTTCTGCGTTCTGGTGGCCCTGCTGGGCTGCGTCTGCATGGTCTACACCGGCCTCTACAGCGAGAGCCGCTTCGATAAAAAGGGCTCGGACCCGAACCTCCAGCAGCCTGCCCTCTCGCTGTCCTCGGTGACCACCATGACGTGGCAGATCATCACCAACAGGGACTTCCAGCTGTTTGTGGTGATGAACTTCTTCCAGGTCTTCATGCTGGCTTTCTGCAACAATTTCGCCATGATCTTTGCAGAACATCTCATACCCCCCGATGTCCTTCCGTCACTGGCCAAGAGCATCATGTACGGAGCTGGATTTATCTGCCCTCAGGTAACCCTGAAATCGCATCTGTGGAAAGAAGAACGTACTCTCCCTGCAATACACCATGTCCAAATGTCTGTGGACACCCCTTTCTGACGAATGCATTCAGCTACTTTAAGACGCACCCATTGCTGACACAGACGTGCAAATGCACGCACACATGCAGCTTGTCTAATCCCTGTAGAAAGGTACTGCCAATAGAATAGGACTGTCTCTCTGGAGCAAATACACACAATCCTGTTGGCACCATGCTGCCTAATGCCAGGCGTGGGCTATAGAGGCGTATAAAGCCCCCCAGCATTAAGCTGTGGAGCAGTGGAGGAACTGTGTTCTCTGGAATGATGGATGGTGGTGCTCCATCCAATACTTTAGGGATGAGTTGGGTGGTGATTATCATCCAACATCCTGATCTTACCCTCGCTCTTGTCGCTGTATGCAATCAGATCCTCACAGCAGTGTTCCCTAAAATCCCTAAAAGCCTGCTTCCTTTAACAGCAGAGACAGTTAGCAGGATACTCTATTTCTAAGTAACCTTTGATTTCAGATGAATCAATGAATGAGCAGGTGTCCCAATACTTTTGTCCATATAGTGTATGTTCTAGACCTATAGAAGCACCTACAGCATGTGGGTGACCTATTGAGAGAGACCAGATTAGCCACAATTCAGGAGCAGTTCACTGGTTCCTCACACCCGCACTTCTCTATTACAGACTTCTAGGGACTTAAGCCTACGTGATGTCCACCACACTAACTGGCTTCTTCTAGCCAGTATTCATTATTAGCAATTTTAGCATTGGTTGTAAGAGTGAAGTTTTGCTCTTGCGTGTGTTCTTACATGTCCTGTCTTCTCCAGTTGCTGGTGTTGGGCAGCCAGAATCTGCTTCACGTGTTTGGGTACTACCGGCTGATCCTCATGACCTTCTACGTGGAGGCCGGCGCTGCTGCAGTAATGCTGCTGTTGGGGCCGAGCCACTACTACTGCCTGGCTCTCTTCATCACGGCAAACATGTAGGTGTACCTGTCTGTCTGTCTGTCTGTCTCTCTCTCTCTCTCTCTCTCTCTATATATATATATATATATATATATATATATAATGTGTGTATGTGTATATATATATACAGTATATGTATGTATGGTATTGTTTAAAGTATAGTGCTTTAGACTGTAGAGTTTTGCTATAGTAACTGTAGTTTTGTTAGCCCACCCTCGTTCCTCCTGCTCCGCCCCCTCCTCAAGAAGAGAGGGTGTAGACCGTCGTTGTTTACTCCGTGTATTCTCTTTCTGACCTTTTAACATTTCAATAAACTTTTTTTAAACTCCTGACACCATGGTGGAATGGACGAGGATGTGGAAACGCATCCAGCACGCAAGTGTTTACATTTCACTGCCTGATTAACTACAGGCTGTATTACCTGCCACAAGGGGGCGCTACACAGCACTAGATCGAGAAAACTGTACATTGCACATCTAAAAACATAGGCTACGTTTTTTGTTTGTTTGTTTGTTTTGTATTGAGTCCAATTGATATGCTGTGGTTTGAATCTGTTTCAGGGTTTTGGTCCAGGCTGCTTTCAGTCTCTTTGGCCTTCCGCTGGCGGACATCATTGACTCGGACTTGCAGAAGTACAAACGCAGGTACAACACAAACACTGACCTTCAGTATGTGTGGTGTCACACCACACACTATAATGTTGGGGGTGTCAGCTTTGAAACAAATGGGGTGTTTGAGCGTCATCAAAATCTTCTTCCGATCCAATATTATATATATTATTATTATTAATATATCCGATATTTCTTCCGTTATTAGGCTCCCGAGCTTTAAAATGAGCTTTTTATAACTATTTATTGGTCTAATTTTTCCCCTTTCTCCCAATTTGGTGCTGTCAGTTAACCCACCCCTTTGTAGCTCCTCCTAGCACTAGCGATGCTCCAGACACTAGCAGGGTAAGGACAGCTGACACACTCTGAGGAAAGCCACGGGTCCTCAGCCCTGACACCCCAGCTAACAGACACCTGTGCTGGCCCACATGGCTTTTTAAGTGTGATGATGGGAGAGAGCCCAGCAAGTTGCGCTCTCTCAGACTCTCTCGTACCCCGGGCCATAGTGGTAGTGGTTAGAGCTCTTTTCCTAAGCATTTGAAAGTAGCCCATCATGCTCCAACTTCTCAGACGCTCCACTACTCCACAAAAAACACGCTGTCTTTTCTTTCGTCTGATATCTGATCCAGATGTTCCTGCTGATGTCGTCCTGACACCCTATTTGACAGCCATCTGAAAGCTCTTGTGTTTCTCCTCTAACCCAGCTCTCCACTCTCCTCAATGGTTTTCGGGACCAACGCTCTTTTCACCAAACCCGCTCAGTCTCTGGCGCCCATGCTGGTGGTCTCCATCCTGAATCAGTACGGCTATGAGAAGTTAAAGGATGGAGACGTTACAGACCCGAGGTAAAGCTGCAAGCGCTGCCTTTTCCTTTTGTCAGGTGCAGAATCTGTGGGACAGTTTTTAAGAAGAGCACTTCGTGGCATGTGGCCCCCTCTTGTGTTATAAGAAGGTTATAACATCACTTGCAATGTCTGAAACTGTATTGCTGGGGTATTCAAATCTGGCCCTGCAGGGGGCGTAATATCCAGCACAGTTTATTGATTCCTCTGCTTAAACACACCGGATTCAGTTTATCTAAAGTCCTTAGAAAAGACAACTACACTATATGTCCAAATGTTTGTGGACACCTACTGCTACTTTACATTGCACCTGTTCCTAACACACAGCTTGTCTAGTTCCTGTAGAGAAGTATTGCCAATAGAATAGGACTCCCTGGAGCAGATAAACACAAACCTATTGGCACCATGCTGCCTAAGGCCTGGCATAGCCCAAGCACTGAGCTGTGGAGCAGTGGAGCTGTGTCCTCTGGAATGATGGATGGTGCTCCATCCAGTACTTTTTGGATCATCCAGCATCCTGACCTCACTAATGCTCTTGTCGCTGAATGCAATCAAATCCTCACAGTAATGCTCCAAAATGCTCAGAGAAAACCTTGTTCCCTGTACAGTAGAGGTTTTTAATACCCAGTGTGTGTGTGTGTGTGTGTGTGTGTGTGTGTGTGTGTTCTACTGTATTAGTATGTAATACCCAATTCTGTATTATAGTATTAGGCTTACTGTAGTGGCCTCTGGCGGCCCCTAGTGGTATAAGATGGTTATAACATCCCCCTCTCTCTCTTTCTCTCTCTCTCTCACTTACCCAGTGCACTCCAGGCTCTTCACGGCACCATGTTCTACCTGGTCTGTACCGTGCCGATGTGTGTGACCGCTCTACAGGTTCTCGCATGGACGCCGTTCTCGATCAGGAACAGTCATACCACAGACTCAAAGTACATAGAGGGATGATTTTACACACTTTACACCCTGTTATGGAGACCCCGTATCAGAGTGTGTTCCTGTAGCAGCTATAGATAATGGCAGGGTATGGGGAGAGTAATTGTGTATTATATGGGAAGGTTAGGGGGGGGGTTTCTAGCTAAATTCCTGATAAATTACTGGACTGTTTTTGTTGGAGCTGTGAGTAAGTTGTGCTGTACTGGCTGTCAAACAGAGCCACTCAGATGCAGGTGCACACTGCCATGGTCAGAGGTTTGGTAGCTGTTCAGGGCAGGTTTGCAGGGATCTATCAGTCTGTAACCACATAAAGTCACTTGACCTGCCGACAAGGCGATGGCAGGACGCCACACCGCTTATCCAGCAGTGGAGTGGAGTGGTTGAAGAGTGAGACCGTTCAGGTGGTGCTGTGGCAGTGCAGTCATCAGATTGAAACCCCATATTGAGAGCTGGTGGAAACGTGTGGAGATGGAAAACTGTAGGAGATGTGAGGACAACATTGAAGAATGTTTGGAGAAGACCATCTCAGCCACTATTGGAGGTGAACATGTGGAAGCAGTGAAGACCATCTCAGCCACTATAGGAAGGGTGTATACAGCAGGGAGGATGTAGAGGAGACCAACCCAGAAACTGTAGGAGATGTGAGGACAGCAGTGAAGAATGTGTGGAGGAGACCAACCCAGCAACTGTAGGAGATGTGAGGACAGCAGTGAAGAACGTGTGGAGGAGACCAACCCAGAAACTGTAGGAGATGTGAAGAACGTCTGGAAGCAGTTGACCAGGAATCCAACCCCAGTCTCCCACATGATGTGGTAGCTTACTGGCCGGTAGTGGTGTTCTCGGTTGTACCACACCAACCAACAACTCACAAACTGTAAACTTTTTTAAGGGAAACAGATTTTCTATTGTTCACAAAAGCTGAATTGTAGACGTTCTTGTAACACTTTTTTATACAGGTTGAGTTCTCCACACATTACAAATGTGTAAAGGGATTTTCTATGTATTTGCCATAATACTATTTTATAATGATGTGCCTTTAAGGTTGTTCAGAATAATGTGTTAATTACCGGTATTTGTGAGACCCGGTTCAGGTTTTCTGATGAATTTCTATTGTTAAGTATTCACGAAAGACTCTTTGACTTATCTTAGACTTAAGGATTGTCAAACATTGAGAAGCCTGAACTGAAGTCTAAATAAATGAAATGAGTGATCATGGCTGTTGGTAATCTGTGTTATGTAAAAAATTATGTACTGTTGGTGCAACTTGTTAGAAGCCATACACCCACACATAAGACTATCACACATAATAAAAGCTCTTACAGTGCTGATACTGAATATTACTATATCCAGCAGAAAAGGCGGGAAGTAAAATTAAATTGTAAAACCATAGTAAATTATTATTACAGTCATTTTGACAGTATATCTTTAATTTTCTTTTAAATTAAAGCTATAATTTAAACCTTTGTGCTTTTAGTTTTCTACTTATTTTGAGATCTAACAGATTATTTAAAAGACAGTTGGTTATGTTTAATGAAATTGGGCTGATAAATCATAACTGTTATCATTATTATTATCATATTATAGTTCTTTTGAATATTATTATTACTAATAATAATATGAACCAAGGTACTCTTTTTTTTCTGTATTGAAAATGTTTGTTTATTACCTTATTAAGCAGTTATATCTCATTATGATTATGTATTATAATTATGATTATTAATAGTAATTAGTAACAGTAGTAGTGTATGTAAAATTGTAAAATTATCACATTAAAAGATTTAAAATTTTTTATAAGTTTATTTAGACTATTATTAGTAGTGGTAGTAGTTGTAGTAGTATTATTATTAGTTATAAAAATAAATATAGGTACCAAGGCACCATTTTCTATATTAAAAATGATAAAATATTTACTTATTGACTTTTTCTGATTAATAATAATAATAATAATAATAATAATAATAATATGTATGGTACAGTAGTAGTGCATATAAGATGATAAATCATTACATTAAAAGTGTAACTAAAAGTGTTCGTTATTTTGACTATTATTATTATTATTATTATTATTATTACTAATAATAATATGAACCAAGGTACTCTTTTCTGTATTGGAAATGTTTGCTTATTACCTTATTAAGCAGTTATATCTCATTATGATTCTGTATTATAATTATGATTATTAATAGTAATTAGTAACAGTAGTAGTGTATGTAAAATTGTAAAATTATCACATTAAAAGTGTCAACTAAATTTTTAAATTATTATTTATTATTATTATTAAGTTTATTTAGACCATTATTAGTAGTGGTAGTAGTTGTATTATTATTATTATTATTAGTAAAATAAATATAGGTACCAAGGCACCATTTTCTATATTAAAAATGATAAAATATTTACTTATTGACCTTTTCTGATTATTATTATTAATAATAATAATAATAATAATAATAATAATAAAACATTAAAAGTGTAACTAAAAGTGTTCGTTATTATTATTATTATTTTTATTATTCTTATTATTCTTCTTATTATTTTTATTTTTATTATTATTATTATTATTGTTATTATTATAAAAAGCAGTTAAATGGAGACGTGAGAAATTAATAACGTTTTAAAAAGTAACTTTTATTTTGCCTAATTTTGCTTCCAGCGTTTGCTGCGTCCATGTTGGCTTGTGTGTTGGTGGCGAGCTTCACGTTAAAGAAGTGCCGTTTGTCTAGTCATGTGAAATAAAATAAACCAGCAGCGTTTTTATTGTTTTACTGGATCATTTCTGCGCTTCGTTTTTCTAAATGAAGTCTGTGTGTGCCTTCAGTAATATGTTCACGACCTCGGGGTGAAGCGGCGGCTCGGCTCTGGTTTTTACATTTGCTCTGGTAAGTCGGTAAACTATGCTAAGCTAAGCTAAGCTAACGAGTCGGTTCTTCTGAACCGGCGTTTTTATTATCAGTAAACAATCGAACCGATTCAGCTCCGAGTCCAACTGAACCGGCAATGATATTAGCAGAGACTGCGCAGTGATTAGGCTTGTATTATATGTAAAATACGTCTGAAAATGTACAAGAATATGATTATGATTAATTAATAATTAATTAATAATTTATCCTCATAAAATGCCAAAGGATGAGGAGATGTTAGGGACGGACTGTTCGAGTTGAGATTCCCTTTTGGTGTTGTTTGATTGTCCGTCGTCTTTCTTAGTGTATTTTGTGCTTTTGCTAATTACAGTCTGAATTTATTAATGTGAAGAAAAGCGAAATTAAGCAGAGGAGGCTGATGTTGACTTGACTTGTGAATCAACGAATCGTTTAATCGATTCATTAGAAGCCTGGCCTGTTTAAACGGCTAGTTCAAAGGAGTCGGTTCGGTGGATTGAATCGAACCAAAAATCGCTACTGCCACTGGAGCCACAAAAGGCCCTTTTTGCTTGTTAATGCTAAAGCTAAACTGCTAACCCAGCTAGCTGCATTCATTCAGACTTGTCTGCATAATTATTATAGGCCGTTTTACTATTTTTTCGAGGTTGGCAGGTTCATATTTGACCCCCATAGGCTTGAGTTAGGGTGGGTGCTCCTGGAAACCACTTTAAATCACATGTAGGGGAGCAGCTTGTGCCAGTGCCAGCTTGGCTCTCAGTCAGTTTGGGGCAGTAAACAAAATTGTTTATTAGGAAACAGACCAGACTGATCAGGCAGGAAGCATCTTTTAGATCCTGCTCAAAAGGAGACTGCAGATGTGATGTAGATGGCTTGCTTGTAGCTGGTTGACATTTTGGTTGAGGAGTGGAAAGTATTTGGTGGGTTATGTATGTCTTGACACATTCAGCTTCATATATATGTATATTTTTTATCTTCCAGTGATGGACCCTCTAAACCAGTTGAACGTCATGCGTCTTCAAGAGCCCCTTCCCACCGCGCTGGATCTCTCCATGGGCTGCAGACAGATTCCAGTTCGAGCGAGCTCCGTGGAGGCCCTGGATCTCGTGAAGAAGGCCAGTCGTAGTGATCAGAGCGATCGTAACTCAGGGACCAGAAGCAAAAAAAAAGTGGCTGCTCCCGAAAGTGACGTTTCCAGAACTTTCAAACAGGGTGCACCTGATGGTTCCCAGCTGGACCCCACATCTAGGTTTGGTTACGAGTCCAGGTATTGTTCTGTGTCCTTACACAACACCAACACTTTGCCTTTGCTCAGTGTCCTCCCCGCTGTGGCCCTAATGCCCTCGCCATGCCCACCCATAGACCCTGAAGATGACCGGACTAGTGTTGAACCGGATAAAGTGTTTACGCCGCCCTCCAGAAATCCACTCGAGAGGCTGATGGCGGCCGCTTCGCAGAACGTTGAGGCGGACTCTGGGACGCCAATGCGAACCAGAGGGACCACGAGAGCGGGGAAGAGCGCGCTGAACGGGCTGGATTCGCAGTCCCGGTACGCTAAAGCCGTTTACGGTGGCGAAAATATGGCTGAGTCGCCGAGGACTAGAAGCAAGAGCTTTCTTGTACCTCCGGGCAGCGCTTCTCCAACTCCTTCATTACATTCCATCAGCTCTGTGAGCGTCATATCTGAAGACTCGTCTGTGGTAGAGAGGCACTCGTTAGTCCGCAAGCAGACCGCTGTAGAAACACTATCGTCTGAATGTACCTTCTCCGAGGCGAATTCCCCTTGCTCTGTCGAGTACATTTCCAGCGACAGTGACGTAGTCGAGGTACCGGTGACCAACTCGACCTGCGAGGAATCCCCCAGCCATGCGGAAAAGATAACCCACGAACGGGAAACCCTTTCACCCCCAGGGCAGAAGCTTAATCTTAGCTGTGACACAGGCTGCAGACGAGCGAAACGTGCCTGTCGAGCTAACGCGCTCAGTTTCCAAGAGATCGCCGAGATTTTGGAGTCGAGTGAGGTATCCTCACCCGCGCTTCTGCAAGACAGCGATGCAGAAACCGACGCGTTCGTCGCTAAGAACTTCCAGTCTACCTCAGATGCAGAGGATGCAGACGTTCTGAGACCTCGGCAGGACGGTGCACCTTCGTCATCCTCGAGCCCATCTAAAAAAGCGACACCATCTAAAAGACAGAGGAGGAGCAACTCCGGACCCAAAAAGGGAATCAAAGGCAAGAAGCGGGCGAAGCCGTCGCCCCGCAGCAAAGCAGCCTCCGGGACGGCCAAGAGAAGGAGGAAAAAATCGCAGCCGTCCAGGTCGTCCACCTCCATGTTCTCCCCGGAGGAGCCGGAGATCAAGCTAAAGTACGTAAACCAAGCGAACAAAGAGGAGAAGAAGGAGGCCAAGGGGGACAGCTTCGCCCCTTACATCCGAATGGACCTGTCCACGTGCACTGTCGTCAACTTCCAGGAGGATGACGGTGTTGACGCTAGGGCGAAGAAAGGCCGGCAATCTTCCGCTGCTTCTGCAGCGTCCGGTATCGTGCCCACAACCTCCTATTTGCAGCTGGGACGGCTTACCTCGGACGACAGGACTCGGGCGGGTCAGCTGTGCTGCCTGTGCGGCAGGATGCCCAATTCTATAGGCTTGGGGGACTTGCACGGGCCCTACTATCCCTCTGGATATCAGCCGGACTCTTGCCAGATTGCAGCAAACCATAACAGCGAGTTGCCGCACAGTCTAGAGGGCAGCGGACATGGTTTAGAGGTCAGTGAGGTGGAAGGCCCGGCTGAACGGTTCAGGGAGCAGATCTCGTCGGATCAGTGGCCTGGTGCCCCTGGCAGCGAGTCTGGCAGCGACTGCAGAGAGCGCTGGATACATGAGGACTGTAGTATCTGGTCTGCGGGAGTTTTCCTGGTCAAGGGCAAGCTTTACGGACTGGAGGAGGCTGTCAGGCTTGCGCAAGAGATCGTGAGTCCAAGCGCAATTCATTTTCACATGACCACTATTCAGTAATGCGTGATCTTGAGTCATATCTGTGTAAAATCATGTAGTTTTACTCTAACTCAGTCAGAAACTCCGAAATTCACTGTTTTAAGGAACTTTTCTGCTAATAAAAGTCAAAAATGTACCGGTTAGAGCCCAGACCTAAGTGTAAATATTATTTATAATAATTAAATCAGTTAAATTAATTCAGCAGCTCATTCGGAAGTTATGTGATTAAAGTCACATGATGTTTTCTGTAAATATTCCAGATGTAATATCTCAGAACAACACTTTCCTAAGTTATATTTCAGCATTTTGTTCCAGAAATTGACTCCAAACTGGTTTTATAGAAAATATTAAAGTGTCTGAATTGTTCAGTGTGTTGAAACAGACCTTTAGAAGCAAAAAATACACTTAAACTGAGCTGGGTTTTGTCTCGAGCACCACTACCAAAGCACACTGGCATGTTCTCAATGAGGTCATATCTGCACACCTTCACAAACTGTCCTGTGATGCATCCTGGATGTTGATTTTTATATAATTTAAGGACTGAATGGGTTAAAGTGAAGAGTAAAGTGCTGTAAGGAGCTTTCCACATCTTTCAAAGGGTCTGAGACACATGTCACCATGGGGTTAAAGTCATGACTGTGCAAAGTAGCAAAGTAAACAATCACTTTTCCCTGAATTGGTTTTCCCCTAATTCTTCAGATCGGCGAAAAAGAAAAAAGAGAAGACAAATGTGAGATCGTAATTTTAGCTTCAGTCTGAAAGTATTTTGAGTTACGGCTCAATTTGTTTTAGGGACTTTTATTTTGGCACAGTCTGGCTTGAGCCACAATATCACCGACCAGCCAGATGGCCTGTTGAGCGTTACGAGAACTCTCGTTTACATTTCAACCAGTCGCTGCTCTCCTCATTTGTAACGTCTCTGGGTTGACTTGCATGAAGACCTTCCAAACCTCACACTAATATAACTCTGCTCTCCACTCAAACGCCGACGTTGCGTTCATGTACGTCCAGGTCTGTTCCTAGTCGGCTCAAGAAACACACGCGTTGACGTCACACCAACCATTTGACTATTTATTTAGTTGTCAATTTGATTTGGTCAGCGATTTTAGTCGACTTACTCGTGTTGCCTTATGGCTCTGTACCGGTTTTATCCTCACGATCTGTTTGTGACAACCATTACTTGTTGCACTCCTAGTTCAGATTGCAGTTCGGTATCTTTCAGCTCGTCCAAAAATACAGTACAGTACATCTGTCCACGAGGGGGCGCTCATAGTGTGATTTGTATTTATAGCAATACAATCGCATTACCCTCTCGTCCTGTAGGTGGAGCCCCGGAGCATAATCCTGACCTACTGCGTGTTTCATTACAGATACCATAATTAGTTCTGTGTAATTGGATGGACTGCAGCGATTTCTAAATAAAAAGGACTGTACTAAGTATGTGATGGTATTTGGGTAGCAGTTTTTAAAATCCGCTGTTATCAGTGAATTGTGTCTGCATGGCAAAATATCGTGAAAATGTCCTGAATTATCATGATGATGTAAGCTACATTATTTACAAGCTACAGCATTGTCAAATAAGAGCTTTCTTGGTTTTCTCCGTGTGATCGTTGCAGGTGTGCTCGGGATGTGACAGAGCTGGTGCCACCTTGGGATGTTTCTTTAAAGGCTGCCCCAATAAATACCACTTCCCTTGTGCTCTCCAGGCTGGTAAGTCTACTTCTGCTGCAGGTCGTTTGCTGGGCCCAGCATGTACTTGTTGTAGCTCTCTGTCCATTTACAAATGACAGAAATTGCACCTGGTTTTACTTTGATTGACCGATTCAGCTTTTTTAAAAAAGCTAGATTAGGCCCGAATCCCTCCCTATTTCCCAACATTAGGTCCAGTATGATGAGCCCAATAAAATGAGTGCGTGGTGTATATCAGTATTGCAGTCACAACAATATAGTGTTGAGTAAAACTGCTTAAAACACTGAAGTGCGTTACAAACCAGGTCAGTCTGGACAGTTTTGACCTTTTTGGAAACAGCACTTTGGCCCAATTGGGAACAAAACAGGGCCCAGTTTCCAGAAAGCATTCGTCTTAACAGGTAGAGGGAGGGAGGGAGGGAGGGAGGGAGGGAGTGTTCAGTGTAATGCCTGCCCAGTCCTGCTCCTGGCGATCCATCACCCTGAACCACGAGTTCGGCTCCAACCTTAATCTAACACACGTCATCCAGGTAACAAAGGCTCTGTCCCATTACTTGCACTTGCACCCTTGCACCCCTCATTTCAGCATGCTCGCTAGGTGTGCAAGACAAGGCTGTAGGATGCATCATTTCTTCACACTTCACACTTTTCGTCAAGACAATTACCTACGTTCCACAGCGATTTAGTGATGTTCCTCTCATAAACCAAACTCTCAGGGTGTGGAATCCGGATCTTTTTCTTTATCCAGCCTGAAATGGTTTCGATATTTAACTTGTCGTAGTGATATTAACCCTTTGTTATCCGTAAAATGATTCTCTGTCACCAACCACTTCTATTTTAGCAGCAGCTGCAGCTGTTAAACCCAGCGTTGTGGCACATGCGGTATTTGGTGTTTCAGCAGCGTCAGTGTTGTATACAGGTGAAGGAAAGTCAGTCAATCCTGCTCGGAACTTTCAGACGCCTTCAATGCCCGCTCTGCTTTTATCCACCTTTCAACAACTTCATAAAAGTGCACTTTTACACAAGGGGCTTAGGGCTAGGGCGTATATTGGGACAGGGCCAAAGGCCTCCAGAGGCTTCAGGGCTGGATCTGAACTCTTCTGGCTGGCTGGTACATCTACTGGAGCTGGATTAAGCACCCATGGACTAAGGCTTACTCTATTTTAACAGTACTAAGAAAGCATGGGTCCATAACCCCTTTTCATGTGGATTATACAGCATGTAATCTGATCCAATGCCATCTAATACCCCGGCGCTCCTAAATCATTGGAATATCATGATGCTGAATACTAGCACTCATTGTTTATTTAATTATTATGATAGATTTTATTAGATGGATGGGGGTTTTGGGAGCAGTCTTATCAACATTTGGATGGTCTTTCTTGTTGAGGTTTGCCAGTTGAATCTCTCTTGTTTATCTTGTGGACTGATATTCATGTGTTGATCTTCACAGGTTGTTTGTTCAATGAGGAGAACTTCACGATAAGATGTCCAAAGCACAAGGTAAACCCCCCCAGAACGCTTGCTTTACTTTGACCCCCCATAAACGCTTCTACTACATATATTCTTGTACATGTAGAACTGTGTACATATGGTTTGTAGCGGTTTACAGAAGCACAGTCTCTGTTTATCTTTCAGTGAACAGTCTTCACTTCCTAATTTCTTTCTTTCTTCCCAGAATAAATCACCCAGAACCAGCTTGAGCAGACTGCAAAACAGATGACACACTACCGTGGAGGGTACGTGCTTCTGCAATTCTCCTCTCGCACTTTAACAGTTAGCTTTTACGGTGAAGCTTGTGTTGTGAACTCAGTAAGTACATAAAATCACCTTCGTCACTCAGAGCACCTTCAGGTTTTCTAGTTTTGAAGTGTTGGTGCAGCCTTGGTTGCTCACATACACTGATCAGCCAAAACATTAGTACCACAGACAGTTAAAGTGAAAAACATTGATTATCTTCGTCTACAGTGGCTTCATCCGTCCAGGGATGGGATCTGCATATTAGGCAGCAAGTGGACAGTCTGCTTCATTTGTATTAGGGACTTTTATTTTGGCACAATATCATCGATCAGCCTCTGCTTGCAGCGTAATCAGCAAGCTGATTGGCCCTTTTGGTTAAATGGTGGGACTTATGGGATCTTATGGGACTTATGGGATCTGCATATTAGGCCGCAAGTGAACAGTCAGTTCGTAAAGCTGATGAAGGTGTTGAATTCAGGAAAATGGTCAATCACAAGCACTATCCGGGGTAGAACATCTCATAAACATCAGGCAGGTCTTGTGGGATTTTGTCTGGTATGCAGGGTCACAGGCACCTGAGGATTATTGATGCTGATGGAGGCCCCACATCACAACTTACAGGATCTGCTGCTAACATACTTGTGCCAGATACCACAGGTTGCCTTCAGAGGTCTTGTGGAGTCCATGCTACTATGGTCAGATAGGTTGTAGAAGCACAAGGGCAGATATTAGGCAGATGGTGTTAATGTTGTGGGTCATCTGTGTGTATCTGTGAACCGAGGCAGCACCTTGTACTTCAGGGGTGGTGCAATAGCAGTGCCGGAGGGCCGGATTTCTGCATTTTTTGCTGTGCACCCCGTTGCCCACCCCTGCCATATTTTATACACTCAATTAAATAAATGTTAAAAATGATTTAGACATATACAGTAAAGTAGTCGTAGACCAACATTAAGACCTTTCTGCTTGTGCATGCCTGGCATTTTCAGCCATGATTTTTAATGAACTGTTTTGTGTGTGTCTGGATCCACAGAAAACACTACACACAACTAACTCTGAGAACTGAGGAGCAGCAAAGCTCTAAAGAGCGCATGGATTTTCACCAACCGGCGGGACGGCCAGTCCGATGGAGCGCAAGGCCTCACGCAGGGACGTGCTCTGGCTGCAGAGGAAGAATCCGGTTTACGTTTTAATTTTCTCTCTCATAGGGATGTCTGTGGAGTTCACCTATCAGATCATCTTCTCCTCCTCATCCTCCTTTTTCTTCTTCTTCTTCTTCCTCTTCATGTTCTGTTCACATTTGGTTCGGAGTGAACGTTTACAACATCGCCTCTTTTTAATCTCAGACTTATGATATCGACTTGTTTACAGTGATTTACAAGCGGATGAATGTTCAGAGTACCAAACCCAGAACTACAGTTCCCGGACCTACTGTTGATGATGGTAGATTTATTTTTTAATGATATTGTTTGGGTGTTGCCACTCTCTGTGCTGGAGGATCATCATACCATTCCTTTGCACATGAGTGGAGCTGAATGGACAAATTTAACACAATTTTTTTTTTTTTTTTTTAAAGCTGTTTTTCAAGGCCAAACGTCTGATTGAGGGCTTGGACCTCAATTAATTGGCTTGTTTTCAAAGGTATTTTCTGTATTATTATTATTATACAAGATGATGATAATATAATCACCATGTGAAATGCTGACCCTCAATGGCCACTTTTTTTCTGGTAAACCTTCCGCATAGGTGCACTTTGCAGGTTTACGCTGGACTGTAGCCTCTGTTGCTGCATAATCCCTGTTCTGCTCTATCCATCAATGGTAAGGACCACCACTGACCAGATATCATTTGGGTCGTGGACCATTCTCAGCACAGCAGTGGAATGGACATGGTCATTGGGGTGTTGGTGGGACTTTTAAACACTATGTACACATACTGACCACCGGATTAAATACACTGACCTTGCTTTTTAAACCCACACTTTGGCTGAGTCGTCCTCTGGCCCTGAGGAATCTGACAGTCCTCCAGCACAGTTGTGTGCTTTTTGTACTTAAGCACACCTTGTTCATTGCCATGTTCAGTAGCTCTGTGCTGGACTCAGGCCCCCTTTGCCCACCCTTTCATCGATCACTGATCGCAGAACCACTGTAGGCTGGATATTTTAGCTGGTAGACCACTCTTGTATCCTGGCTGTGACACACACAACCACCCACCCACCAACGTGCCACAGCAATATAGGCATCTGTCGTGCTGAGAATGGACCAGCAGCTAAATAATACCTGGTCAGAGGTGATCCTGTGGTGGTCCCTTGCCACTGATGGACTACAGTCTATATTTCCCCATAGCGTAAGACCACCTTCTTCATGGAATGCAACATTGAGGGGCTTAGTTTGTTTTCAATAGCTTTCAATCCCTTTTTTTTTTTTTACATTTTTGAATCCATTCCTATTAGGCTGTAATGCTGCCGGAGTCAGATCTTTTCAGAAGGTACCATATGCACTCTATACGTGAACATATTTATATGTATTTTTGTTGATTTCCTGTGTATAGGCCTATTTATTTGCAGATTTTCAACCTCAGCTGAGAGGAGGGCGCATTTCGGAAGGCAAGAAATTGGCCCTCTTATTTATTGGTTGATCTTCTACATGACGAGAAGTGGTGGGTTTGCGTGTGACGCACGTTTCGTTTTTGTTCTGGAGTCTGAATTCATGACCTGACATGGGGAGGAGCTGCTGCGTGTGTAGGATGTACAATTTCACCCTATGCCTTGTGACGTCTCTGTGGGTCCTGTTCCAATAAACGTTTTTACTACCTTTGCCTCTTCGCCCTGCTGGTGTAAGTTTTACTGGGTTGTTCTGGGCTGATTTGGCCTGGTGGTGCAGGTGCTGGTGCTAGAGGAGCCCTTTACGGTTGTAGGTTCATCTGTTAAGGTAGAGAGTTGTGCATTAAAAAGAAAAAAGTGAAATCACAAATTTTGCTTTAACCATTTTTAAACATTCCAGCCAAACATGGCTAATCCAGTAGGGTGGGGGGTTTTGTAACAGGTTAAATTGAGCTCAGTCGAGACAATCCGTTCAATATAGTTGAGTGTAGACGTTCTGTCCATCCTGAGTGCGTAAAATTAATAAAAAAAATAATGGCTAATTTATTTTGAACCACAAAACTGCATCAAAACCAGCTGAATCAACTTTTAATATATTTGATGACCTCTGCAGTATGTTTCTTTGTGCCTGAATGTCAATAAAATGTTGTTAAAACCCCTGTTTTGGACGTATATATTGGGACATGGCCTTTTCCCATTGAAAACAACTTACAATATAGAGAAGTTTCGGCTTTGTCTAGAGTGATCTGTGAAGCTAGACTTGGATTAGACACTTTCCAAAGACTTTTTACATCCAAACCTGCATAAATAAAAGTTCACTAAAGTCTTTGTCAAAAATGCATTGACTTGACCCTGAGAACAGCCCTGCAGGGGGCGCCACACTTCTGAAATTGCCTAGTGGGACCGAGCCATGTTGGTCGAAGAGTCTCTGAATGCAATGCAGTGAACCCCAGCAACGTTTGAGGCCTCAAGTCATAAAGTCTTAATTGTTATTTTGACAGAAGGCAGAAATCCCTTCACCTCAATTTAATGTCATATACAGGCCTAAACCTTCTGTTCCAGCTTCATCAGAACACAGGCCTGTTTAGCTGGCCCTTTAAAAACCTCTACCACTGAGCAGTAAGGACAGTATGGCTTTCTTCTGATGACTCTTCCACGGAGATCATACTTGTGGAGGTTTTGCTGCACAGTAGAACAGTGCACCACTACTTCCAGGGCCTGCACCTGCACCATCTTCCAAAAGGTTGGCCAGCATGGCCAAGTATGGCCAAGCATGTCCAACATCTAATGCAAGATACACTACACTGGCCAAGAGCTGCTTAACCAGCTAGCTTACCATCATAGGGTCATCATGTTTTCATCTGGACGACCAGCTTTTTTAAGCACCTTGACCATCAAAGACCAGCCTAGACCACTTCAGCAGGGGGTTATCCTGGATAGTTTTTGGTGTTCAGACCAGAGAGAGATAAAAATGAGCTAATTATGTGACTTTTACTCACAAATGTAGATATTAAACATCACTCTGGTGAACGAAAATTGACTTTATGGAGAAATGTCAACCTGGTTCCCCACGTCAAATAGCTAACAATGGAAGTAGCACCTTTTTTATAGCTAACAGTGTGTCTGAAACCACATTAGCAAGTCTGGAAGTGAGATTTGAGCTGGTTTGAGAGATGTGTGATGATTCAGGCATGTAGTTTAGTCTTAGCTAATTGCTAGGCCTGAGATTTCCTAGTTAGCAACATTAGCATTGTAGCTCCAGTGCATCTAATGAATCTGAGAACTGAATACATTTGGCCAATATGGCATTACACTGAGATCTCTCATCTAGACGGCCTTTCAGACGAGCTATCTTGACAGACAGTGGCTCATCAGTCTTGTGGAAAAGCATGTGGGGTTTGTTAACGGCCCATTTCCAAGCCTAGCGCCCTCCTCAAATCCAGCCTGAGGGGCATTCGGAGGGTCATTCTGAGCAGCGTTACATTTTACACATAGCGAAATGTGAGGGAATTCCACTGTCAGCACACATGGCTGTTATGTCCAGCCGTTCTTCTTCATGGTGCACATAGCAGTGAAGCTGCGGCCCGGCACCTGTCTCTGCCCGCAGGCATGGCGTTACAGATTTAGCCGATATGTGACAGAGACTTATGTTGCTGGACCTCCTGCTGATTTATTACAAGCAAGGTCAGAATGCAGTAATGCTTGACGGTGCTGCGGCCAGCAGACTGCATGTGATGGACTGAGAAGGAACTCAGATAAACTGTCTGAAATATGGGCTGGTCTTGACTTACTGGGCCAGACTAACTGAGATATATTAGGACGAGGCTAATAAAGGACATTCTCCATTAGAAACCCTTTTCAGTTCCAGCTCCAGGCTTGGGTGTTCATTATTAATTAATTTTAATGTTTTTTTTATTATTTTTTTTTTTTTATAAAAAACAACCTTTATTTAATCAGTTCTGAATAATATTAATACAATTAAAAATTCAAATTACACCAATTACAAATAATATAAATTAATATACAATTCCTGATACGTTCAACTTAAATATACATTAATTAATTCTAAGTATAAGTCTATAAATTTTAATTTTCTTTTTTGTGCATACTCTATTAAGTCTTATAAAATTAATTGCATAGACTATCAACTTTTCTGTAGAAAATTTAATTTATAATATTATATTATTTATGTATTATTTTTAATTATTACTATTTATAATAATAGTAATATATTTGTTAAAAATATAGAATTTTTATGTCTGTCCAAGTTGTTCTGGTCAAATTAAATGCATAAAATCTGCAAACAAATAATAATAAAAAAACAACAACAACATGTGACCTGCACTCGGTGATGTCACTTCCTCTGGCTGGAAGCATGTGGAAGGCGGGAAGGCGAGACATATTTTATTAGCTATTATTAATAGCAATATTATTATTATTATTATTTATTATTATACAGTATTGATTAATTGGCATCTTATTTTATTGATTTACTGTGTTTATTAGTAGTTGATTCTTTTTTGATGATATGTCGAAGTGTCCGACATCTGTTCCCTATAACAGCGCTCTATACAGTGATCTGGATGTTCATGTAGGGGGTAGTGAACAGGGCACGGTTTGGGACACAGCCTCACTGTATGACCTGCTGTAGGCCTTTCCTTTGCTTACTCAGTTGGTTTGATAGCTTCACCTCCTGCTCTGCTGGTTCTGTAAAATGCTAACCGTTGTGTTTACCCTTTAGGCCTAGTGAAGCTGCTGTAATTAGGCACCTGTGGGCTATTTGTTTTCCGTTTGTTTACCCGGCCTGATTACACGGCACTGCTCTGACCTCTCAAGGGCCAAGGGGTCATGGCCCTGAGGTCGACTGCGAGAGTTGCGAGAGTCTTGCGAGGCCTGTCCACAACAAACCTCACCCTGACTGTCCCTGAGCCTCTAGGCAGATATAGGCAGAAATACACTACACGGACAAAAGTATTGGGACACCTGCTCATTCCTTGGGAGATGTCTTCTGTGTATGAAAAGAGTGGATCCTGCTTTTGATGGAGTAACTGTCTCCAGGGAATGATTTCTTGGAGCATGGCTGTGAGGATTTGATTGATGTTGAATGATTACGATCACCATCCAGACTCTTTCCCAGCTCTCCAACTCGACCCAGAAGTATTAGATGAAGCACCATCACCATCATTCCAGAGAGCAAAGTTCTTCCACTGCTCCACAGCTCAATGCTGGTGTGTATGAGAATAAGTGCCCTAAATAGAGGAAAATTGGGTTTACATTACTGAAAACATTGATTCCAAACTTTTGACTGGTAGAGTGCACACCCCTACAGTGAGTGTGAGAGTGTGTGTGTGTGTGTGTGTTTAAGAGCGAGTGTCTCTTAATCTGTACTTTCCCTGAGCTCAGCCATTCTTTACACAGCTGACCACTCAGCTGTTGCTCACACTTGCGCTCCTCCAGAGGCTTGTCTGGACACACACTGCCCCATATAGCTCCTATAATGATAATGATTTGCTGATAATCCATAGCAAGGGCACAGTCACACACACACACACACACACACACACACACACACACTTAGGGTTTACTTCAGTTCAATTCTGAAATCACTTGTATTGTCATTGGACAGATGGTTAAATTTGACAAATGTTTGTGGACACCCCTTCTAATGAATGTTTTCAGCAACTTTAAGTTAAGCACCCATTGCTGACACTGATGTGCAAATGCACACACGCACACACACACACACACACACAGACACACAGCTTATCTAGGCCCTGTAGGACGTCCTGCAGCAAATAAACATGAACCTGATACTGACACCATGCTGCCTAATATTGCCAGGCGTGGGCTAGAGGGGTATAAATCCCCCCAGCATTAAGCTGTGGAACAGTGGAAGAACTGTGTTCTCTGGAATGATGGATGGTGGAGCTCCATCCTCCATCCTTTTGGGATGAGTTGTGTCCCTAGCTCCATTGTTCCTAGCTAACAAGAGCCAGCATCGGTTAAGAGTAATGAGGGGAGAGAGTGCCACCTACCCACCTGGAGAGACTCTTCAGGATGCTGATAGCAAAGCAGGAAACTCAATGGAAACCCTGTGCCATAGTCAATACATACTTATGAAAAAAGACCAATTGTGATGTATGTAAATTATCACTGATTTGATTGGCTGTGAATCAAACTTCAGTGTGAATGGGCGGGGCTAAACTGCTGCAGGGTCGGTAGGGCCACTCCTTCGTTGCCCGATCGGTGTGCTTGGGATCATTGTCATGCTGGAAGACCCAGCCACGCTCCATCTTCAATGCTCTCACTGGTGGAAGGAGGTTTTGGCTTAAAATCTCACAATACATGGCCCCGTTCATTCTTCCCTTAACACGGATCAGTCCCCAGGATCGGGCCCCAGATTGAGGGAGATTATCAAGGGTCTTGTAGGTCTTCCATTTTCTCACAATTGCTCCCACAGTTGATTTATTCACACCAACCTGCTGCCTATTGGAGATTCACTCTTCCCAGCCTGGTGCAGGTCTACAAGTTTCTTCCTGGTGTCCTTCGACAGCTCTTTGGTCTTGACCATGGTTGAGATTGAAGTCTGACTGTTTGAGGCTGTGGACAGGTGTCTTTTACACAGTGGAGGACAGAAGAAGTTACAGGTCCATGAGAGACAGAAATGTTGCTTATTTGTGGGTGACCAAATACTTATTTTCCACCATTATTTACAAATAAATTCTTTAAAATTTCTTGACTTTCTCATTTTGTCTCATATTTGAAGTGTACCTGTGTGAAAATTACAGACTTCTCTTTCTCTTTCTTACAATGAAGGGTGTGTTTAATAATACTAATAAATACTCAATACTAAGGAAAAAATCAAGAAAAATAATTGTAATGATATTTGCCCTTTAATATACTGGTTAGCGGGCCGTTCCCTTCAGTTGCCGCAGTCCAAACATGACTGCACTGTTCTACTGTGAAAAGGCCAGTTTTTAGGAGAATTTGGGTGAAGATGGAAAGGAGGAAGAAGATGTTAGCTGGCAGGGTGTGCTGACACTGAAGCGTCCAGGCTGTTTGGACCATACGAGTGTTAGCATTTCACAGCTTATTTGGATGACTTTTCCGGACCGGGCCCTAAACAAAGCACTCCCAGAAATCCGCTCTGTCTTTGAGGCCGAGAGCTGCTCCAGCTTCGCGGTCTTGCGTAAGCGGGATGAAACTGTAGGTGCCATCATTGGACACAGAGGCCTTTTTGTTTTTCCGCTGCTGAAATAAAACAGGGCATTGATCAGGTGACGACCTGATTGCTCACGAAGGCCAGTGACCCTGATGTTTGGTTGGCCGTCGGCCCTCATTTTCCCCCCACCAACAACACTGGTGATTTGTGGTCCTGCTTGGCAAAGAGATGACTCAGCAAACAGGGAGAAAGAAAAGCAGCATCCTGTACGAGATAGCGGCATTATTGTCTAAGTTAATAGCTCAGGAAGCGACCAGGAGTTGATGAGGTCTTCAGAGTTTCAGGCCCATTAGAAAACATCATTCACACTCTCATTCCTTGCTGACATCCGAAGCACAAAGCAGAGCAGAGACGACCCAGACGACCACGGATTAAGCTGAAGTTGAGATGGTGCCTGGAGCTCGAAGAATGAAGGGGTTTCATTGGATGGAGAAGGATGAAGATTGGCGGCCTTGCTTTTCGCATTAATAGGACTTGAACTAACAACCTCCTGATTATTCCTGATATTCCTCCTGGTATTCCAATATCCTGCCGTCAAAGAAAAAGGCAAAACCCCCAGAAAATTTTAAACCTTGACCAGTTAAAGAACCACAACAAGTTCCTTATTATCTCCTTTATTTATTTATTTACTATCCTATTATTATTATTATTATTATTATTATTATCTCCTCCCACATTATTATATCCTGATGGGATGGTCTGAACTCATTAAACGGTGCTTTGTCTGGATCAATTACTCTAAAAAACATAGCCGCCGTTTTTCCATTCCCTCCCATTCTATAGAAACGAAGCCAAAAATGTTCGACATGTTGTCAAATTTGCAACCAGAGTCTGCATTCGAGTGTTTATCGGTTTAAAGGTTGTTCATATCAGATTAAACTTCACATGTCTGTAAGCATGCCCACCAAGCATGAAGAGCCCTAGGATATCACAAAGCAACGACATAGCCCAGTGTAGCCCCGCCTTCTTTCAATATAGCAGAATAATAAAATAAATAAATAAATGAAATAGGCCTGTATTAGCACTGAGAACGCTAACTGATGGGATTTGGAGACACTGGAGATGGAGAGGCAGTTTAGAGGAGGGAGATGAGATGGAAAATGGGCGTAGTTTTTGTTATTGACACATATGCGGATGGGTGGGGCTACACATCATGCTGCGACCAGCCAGAAGGGGCGCTAGACCTGTGGTTGCTTCACTTTGCCCATGTTTTCTATGGTTGTTGGTTTGGTTAAATACTCAAGGTGTGGGCTAGAGGGGCTAGAAGAACCCAAAGAACCCTGTTGAGGGCTCCTTGTCTTCTACATGGGACCTTTTCTCCAGTAAATGATGGATCCTCACATTAGCTTGTCAGATATACACAGGTTCTAGGTAGTTTCTTAACATTTCATTGGCCATTATGAGTTATTGTCATTTTCAACCCCCTAAAATCAGTATTGGTATCATACAGCCCCCCCCCCCCACCTCTCCCCCGATCTATCAATCACTCTCACTTTGTCACCAGACAAACATCTCGCATCCGTTTCTGCTCCAGAGGCCGAAGTGCTTCTCTGTCCTCGTTTCCTACCTTTCAATCTCCTCGTCTGCTGTGCCACACAGAAACCCATCCATCAACAGGACAATCTTATAGAGTGTTATTCTGCTGTTTCCTGCCGCGGCTCCACGGTCATTGTTATCCCACAAAGGCCGCTGTTTGTGGCCCTTTGACGAGTTCGGGGAATGACCTCGTCTGGCCTCGTCCTATTGACTTGATTTAGCCCGGGTTAGTTCAGGAGTGTGACCGCGACGGACCCCTATCTGCATTTAGGGGGCTGTTACATACGTCTGCCATTTTTTCTCCTAGCTTCTGAATTGCAAATTGGAGCAGAGTGATTTTGAGGGCACTACAATTTCCAACAATGCTCCATTATTAGCTAGTGAACGGCACGGATCGCTACATGAGCTGAATGTGATTTCCCTGTTTCTTGTAACTAAGCAACAAGTCAAGCAGTATTATTGCAATTGGTTGCGTCGGGGGGTCATGATAGACTCTGATGAAGCTGTGTCCACAAACATGCTGAAGTGTATGTATAGCCCCTCTAGCAATCCTATGGCTGCTTAGAGGAGCCCATGGCTGCAGTTTTACAGTGACTTCTTCAGTAAAATACTGAACATGAAGTCTCTGAATGTTAAAATCATGTCCAAATACACTTAAAATCCATAAGTATGGTTTTGCTGTCATGCAATACAAAACCATGTATCTCTAATTTTACTTTTTAGCATATTTTGAATCTGGAAGTTCTTCTTTTCAGGATGAATGGACCAATAGAAATGCTACTGCATTGAGAGTTTTTATTTGTCATTTTGGAGATTCAAGGTTTTTTATTGACAACAATTATATGGAATTTCGATATATGCAACATATATTTGACACATATAGAAATAAATATGCTATATAGTGTATAGCCCCTCTAGCCATTCTATGAGCAGTTGTTTTGGAAAGTTGTCCTAAGCTGTGCTTAGAGGAGCCTATAGCTGCTGATTGTTGGGACATAGTTTGAGGAGTCAGAGTATTTATAAAGCTTTGAAATTGGCACCCATGGCCCTTACCTAATGAAAACTGTGAACCTAGCCATAGCTCTCACAAGCTAATAAAAAAATCTCTTGGGGTGTCCAAACTTTTGCATGGCACTTTTTTTTTTTAGTCTAACATTGTAAAAAAATAGAAATATTACACTGTTGGATTGACTGTCTGTACTGTCCAGGAAGAAAGAAGAAGGCTTTTTCTACTAGAGCGTTGCTGTGAGGATTTGATTGCATTCAGCAACAGGAGCATCAGTGAGGTCAGGATGTTGGACGAGCACCACCCCAACTCATTTTAAGCATGGCACCCAATATAGTTCATGTTATCTGCTCCAGAGAGTCCTATTGTATTGGCAATACTCACTTTTCTGCCTTATGGGGAGTGTGTCAGAGCCTGGCGATATAAAAACAGCTATTTTTTATGATTTTATTATATATATTTATTTTATATATTTATTTTGCAGTTTATGTTTTGATCATAATAATAAAATCTGCAAGCTATTAAATGACGACAGCAGAATCTTCCCGGATGAAAGCAGTTAGTGTTGGCTTGGTGTTGCGACTGGTGAAGACTGGCGGTTAGACAAAGTGACATTCATCAGATCAGTCCTTAAATCCATCCATGTGTTTTTAGTGCTAATTAGCCAACTCTCCAACCCCCTCCAGCCGTACACAGCACAATGCCAATGATAGAGTAGGGATCTATTTCAGTCACAGCCCCACAGGTCTTCTTCGTTGGATTGTAGGCCGCAAAAAGTCAAAGGTCAGGGGTTGAAGGAGGAGCCCGGTTACCAGAGAGATGTTGAGGCGCGCTGGAGTCTGGGGCACTTGGTGAACTGAGCAAACAGCACATTCTACAGCCTAAAATGTGAGGCCAGGGAACTGTCTGTGTCTGGATTAATGGCAGGTTTGTCCACAGACGGTAATGCCTATACATTCCTCACATTTTAGAAAGGGGAGGGCTTATCCTGTATTAAACCACACACTGAATGGCCATTCTCCTCAAAGGAAACCTTTCATTAATGTAGAACCAGTAGGACTGATGTCTGAATGACCCGAATACATGAATGGTTAAAGGAATTCCTGACAGTCCTGAAAAAAGTACCTCCGATTTTTGGAAAGCACAACTTCCAGCTTTGATTCCAGTCATTTTGGAGTCAATTTCAATTCTGTTTCCAAGTAATGGGAATAGATGGAGCCATGGTTTCCAAGAGCCAGTTCCACAACAATCAAGATGAAAGAATCCAGCAAAATGAATATTAATTATACAATATTAATAAAGCACATAGCAGACTATTATAACTAATGAATAAATGAAATTCAGTCGTCAAATAGCAGTAGTCACTAGTCGCCACCATGACCACTAGAAAGCGCCTCTGTGATTGCGCTAATTAAACATTAGCACCCCACCATTCAATTTATATGTTATGCTAATACTAAGCTATTGGTGGTGTTCCTCACACTGGATTTAATGCTCCTTACAGCAAGTCCAGCTGAAGCACGGACACTTAAGGCTCATAGAACAGCTCAAGTTCATTGCATTTCTTTCTATAGCGCAGTTTTACAGCAACGTCTTCAGTAAAACACCGAACATGAAGGTTCTGAGTGTTAAAATCATGTCCAAATACATTTAAAATCAACGAATGGCTGCTGTCGTGCAATAAAAAGCCTTGTATCTCTAGTTTTGTTGCTTTTCACTTTTTGACATATTTTGAATCTGGCAGTTCTTCTTTTCAGGACGAATGGACCAATAGAAATGCTCCAAAATTGACTTTTATATTTACATTTACATTGAAGGCATTTAGCAGACACTTTTATCCAGAGCGACTTACAAAAGTGCTCTCCTATTTATCCAAGAAAAACCTCAGCTAGTTTGAATATACTAATAATTTAAAGATACCTCAAAGTTTAGACTCTACTAAACACAAGACAATAAGGACTATTCGCCCAAGTCCTCTTGGAAGAGGAGGGTCTTCAGTCTGTGTTTGAAGAAGATTTGGCCTTCCACTGAAAGTTAAGGAGGTTTTTTTCCCCTGCTGTAAAGTTGTCATTTTGGAGATTCAAGGTTTTTGCTTGACAACGATGATATGGAATTTCGGTATATGCAACATATATTTGCCACATATTGAAATAAATGTGCTATATAGGTCGACTTGCTATATAGGCCAAAATGTGCTATATGAAATATGGGACATAAACTTTAGCTATATATATATATAATGAAACATAATTTTAACAAATGACTTGCAACAATTTCTATAATGGCATCGTTACACAAGATGTCATTTAAACCTTCTTAACTTCAATATTTTCAATAACTTCAATGTAAAAAGAGTTCATTCAATTTCAAATCATTTTGGATATTTTCTATTGGTCCATTCATCCTGGAAACACAGTACATATCATATACCGTATATATCATATATAAATTACAGATATTTACTATAATTGATATATAATTTATGTATTTATATACCTACTACTACTAATATATATATGTGTGTATACATTAGTAGTAGTAGGTAAATAAATATATGCATGACCCATTTATTACATGTATCCTATATATATATATATATATATATATATATATATATATATATATTGTAAATACACCAAATTCTTTATAAAACATGTGCATAAATAACCATATATCAGATTTCCTCATGGCCATCAATGGTCTGATTAGTCAGTTAATAGCTGACGGATTAATCCAGTGGTTCTCAGTCCTATACTGAGTGCTTTTCCTGCTTCAGCGTACCTGAGCTAATGTTCTGGAATCTGCAGAGCAGGAAGCCTCCAGGACCACCGATGGGAAGCTGGATATTTTTCAGATATTTACTGCTGACAATGCCACGTCTCACTGCAGCACCTATAATGAATTCATGACATCATGAGAAAGTAGTTGCCCCAGTGACACAGTCCCCCGGTTGCCATGGGGCTGGTGAAATGGCACTGCCAGTTTTGTGTGGATTGGGGGTTTTGGGAGGGGGATGGGGGTGGTGGGGGTGAGGTGGGGACAAACAGAAGTGCAATTGGCAGCATGTTTGTCCAACATCTTTCTTCTCACAGTGAGACCCAGTGTGATTCTGGGGTACTGAGGAGGTCACTGGCTCCGATTGCTTGGTCACAAGACACCCCTTGACCAACGCATGCACTCATTCAAACACACACACACACACATTAGATACACTCTATGGTGGGTCGTCCTCTGTGTCTGTGTGTGTGTGTGTGTGTGTGTGTGTGTGTGTGAGAGAGTGTTTGCAGAGTTCACATACTTTCCTCATGTGGCTTAATGTAGTCGAGTGAGCTGACAGCCGTTACCCACACTCAGTGAAAACAGGAAAAAGGGGCGAGAACAAAACCACCAGAACAAGCAAGGCCTAGAGCTACAACCTCAGTGGGCTTTTCCCTGTTATTTATATATATACAGTATATATGTATATCTGTGTAGGTCATCACTATATGTGTTAAAACGCTGAATGTTTTTATTACAATCTTAGACCAATCCTGCTGTCACCCCCTTCAGCGAGTATCATGGCTTGTAAAACGCTTCTTGTGGCAGCTAGGAGTTATTCAGTTCATGTTTGGGGGAAAATTTTGGGGGTTCGGGCCCATTCTTCCTTTCAAACGACTTCTAGTCCAGTGAGATCCTTGGGTCGTCTTGCGGCCCTGCTCTTTTGAGGTCTATCTAGAGATGTTTGATGATGTCAGGCCCGGGGAACCATGGCAAAACCTTCAGCTTACACCTCTCGAGGTAGTCCGTCATGGATTTCGATGTGTTTAGGATCATTATCACGCTGTAGCTCCTCCTCTTTTCGTCTTCAGCTTCTTTTTCTTGATTTTTATTTTTTTACAGATGGTGTGATGTTTGCCACTGGCTGCAGCACAAACCCAAAGCATGTCCCATCCATCTCTACGCTTACTTAACAGTTGGACAGGTGTTCTTTTCAGGAAATTCTGCAAACACACCTTTCACACAGCGCTCTCCCCCTATCACATGTAATGCCCCCCCAACACTGGGAGGGTGAGGATGCCTGACACATGTGCTACCAGCCACCGCCTCTTTTCCTACTGCCACCGGGCAACTGAGGAGAGGAAAGACAGCCTTGCTCTCTACCCACCTTTTATGCACTCTCAGGCTCTGGCTGCTGATGGCAGGCAGCATAGCCCAGGATTCGAACCCTCGGCAATCCTCAGGTCATAGTACTTCTTCCATGAAGGTCAAACCAAACAATGTGATGGATTATGGGTAGTCCCTCGTCTGTACACTATGTATTGCAGTGCAGAAAGCCAAAATAGGGCATAGTCCTAGCCAGCTAATTGAGGTCTGAGACCTTGGTAGAAGCAATCTGAGAGCTCAGGGGGATTCCTTAATACAAAGTATGGCAAACTCGGGCTGACATACTTGGTAGTACTGACTTGTAGGTACAAACTCCCGAGGACGGATACTGATGAATACTGATGACGTTTCACAGGAACCCAGATTGAGAGTCAGCCTCAGACTCCTAGAAACAAATACAGACAGAGACAGAGACCGCCGGACAGAAAGGAAGGCCCAGTGCCTCCTGCCTGTTTACCTGACCACACAAATCAAGAGTTCGGACCGACCTTCTCATGTGAGAGTGTATCTGCACTCTGGCTTCATCTGACGGCAGTGTGAACCGAGAAGCCCCCAGTGAGCTGCGACCGGTATCACTTCCTTGTATTGATGCCAGCTGTTAATTTACAAGCTGGTGGCGGCTCCGGGATGTATTGATGTGTGCGTGACGAATCGCTCCGAAATAAATCAGTAGCTCAGTTGTGAAGGATGTGATCTTGACACTGAGCGGAACCAGTGAACTGCAGAGAAAGAGGGCAGCTCTGTAATTTACAGAAGCTGACCGCTCCGCTCGCGGGGCCTTTAGCCCCAGAGTTATGGCGCCGAGATTTTATGATGTTGACTTGAGAGAGGCATTCATTCACTGCCTGCGGAGGAAAGAAGGAAGATGGTGAAAAATAGAAGGCCGCTTTAGAGGCCATATTTCTCTCTGCTGCACGTCTGTGTTTTCCTTTTGAAGTCAGGCAGGCCGGCTAGTGCTAGTTATGACTTCAGGTGAGGAATTGAATCTGAAAACTAGCTGTACAATATGCCTCAAAATAAATAAAGCAATGCATTATTCTGGACCGGGATGCTAGAACCCCCCCAGTTTTCCTCCCCAGTGTTGCATGGGCAATTACCCAACCCACTCGTTATACTCTCCCCCATCACATGCCTCCTCCGACAACCAGCCACCGCCTCGTTACCAAGCTACCACCGATGGAACGTCACCAGGCAACCAATGTGCTCTAAGGACAGCGGCGGGTACCCAGCTCAGATGCAGTGGTTAGCAGATGTGCCCTGTGCCGGCCAGCATCCCACTGAAGTGGGCAGAAAGAGGGAGCCATCTACCCACCTGGAGAAAGCAAGGTCAGTTGTGCTCACTCAGGCTCCGGCTGCTGATGCCATGCCGTATAACCCTTGATTTGACCCAGCGATTCACAGCTCACAGTGGCAGAACCTGGGAGCCCCTGCACAATGTTATATTAGTGTAGTATCTTGTAGTATTACTCTACCGCCTCAGTCCACATGCTTCTTTACCTTCGGCTGCTGCTTCTGGATCTCTTAGCCTGTCCAGACATGCACAGATGTCCAGGAGCTCAGCCATCCTTAGCCTAACCCTACTGCACATCAACTGCGCAAGCAAATAGTTTGAACTAATTAAAGATGAACTATACACTAATCAGCCATAACATTAAAACCACCTGTCTAATATTGTGTAGGTCCCTCTCGTGCTGCCAAAACAGCTCTGACCCGTCGAGGCATGGACTCCACAGGATCTCTGAGGGCATCCTGTTGTATGGTTCTGTAAGTCCGGTAAGCTGTGAGGTGAGGCATCCATGAGCATCAATGAGCTTTGGGCACCCATGACCCCATTGACCCATCACCCTGTGTTCACCGGTTGTCCTTCCTTGGAGCACTTCGGATGTTCTGATCCAGTCGTCTTGTCGTCCAGAGGTTCTCAGAAATGGCTGTACCTGACTAAATCACGATTGACCGTCCAGTCAATCCTACAGTAGATGTTCTGACAGCAGTCAGTTCACCTGCTCATAAAGATCTAACAGTACACTAATCCTAATCCACAGTCTTGGCCCATGGGATGTGGGGGGGTGAGGGGGTGATTTAGTGTACCGTGGCATTTCTGGACCCCCACGGGCTCATAAAACATTCTGACCCGCCTCATTTTCCTGCAGTTGTAGTTCTCTGAATCTACAAAATTGTGGTTGGCTTATTGCACCAGTTGCAGTCCGTTTTATTCTTCTGGGATGGATTGCTATTTCAGATCCATCTCCTAGTCATTAGTTTTATGGCCACAGGTCATTTTCTTTGCGTCTTCGTATCACTATGGATAGTTTATGAAGGGAAAAACAGCAAGGGATTATTTTACCTTTTTTTCTTCCAAAAAAAGGCTGCGGTGGGGGTGAAAAATCGTGTATGATTGATGACGAGTCCTATTGAATTTCTCCATCCTGGTCATTATGGAACATTTTATCATTTAGTTGTGTCATTTTAATCCGAGGCCTCTATTTCTGAGCTTTATTTTTGTACCACATTGTCATTTTTATTAGATGAAAGGCATTAATGTGTTTTCCAGAACCGTTCTTTTATTTTTGGCCATCGTATTACAGTACGTGTCTGTCTGTAAAGTGCAGCCATGATCCATTAACTCATTCTGTTGACCTTCTTGGCAGTCAGCATGGCCTTTTCATTCTGTTCCTGAATTCAGAAGCGATCCTGTACCCTAGATGAAGGCCCTCCTAAAGGCCAAGGGAGTTCAAAGTGAACTGGGAACATTTAACAATGCTGGAATCCATCAATCTATCAATTAAACCATCCATCCATCCATCCACCCAGCCATCCATTCATCAATCCACTTAGCCAGTCATCTATCCATCCATTTATCCATACATCCACCCAGCCGTTTATCCGTCCAACCAACCATCCATCCATCCATCCATCCAGCCATCCAGCCAGCCAGCCAGCCAGCCAGCCATTTATTCACCCATCCATCCACCCAGCCAGTCATCTATCCATCCATTTATCCTTATACCCACCCAGTCATCCATCCATCCATACAACCAGCCATACGTCCATTTATTCACCCACCCAGCCATCCATTCATCAATCCACATAGCCAGTCATCTATCTATATAATTATCCATACACCCACCCAGTCATCCATCCACCCATCCATCCATCCATCCATACACCCACCCAGTCATCCATCCACCCAACGAGCCAGCCATCCATCCATCCATCCATCCATCTATCCATACACCCACACATCCACCAATCTATCTATTCATCCATCTATCCACCTACCCATCCATCATCCATCCAGTGAGGAGATAAATAGTGTTATTGATATATGGAGACACTGGATAGGTGACTGGTGGTTGTCAAACTGAGATGTCTCTGACCGCTGCTCCGGCTGGACAGGCTGGAGGCCTGGCTGCAGTGTGTGGTGAACTCCCGCTAGTTGAGATGCGGCTGTGTGGGCCGGCCTGTTGTTTTTTGTGCTGCTGCTGGAGGCCGAGCCACGTGCACAATCCACAGAGCCTCCATTCATTCAGCCCAATCAAGGCCAGCGGACAGCGGGGGGATGTGTGTGTGTGTGAGTTTATATGTCTGTCTGTGTGTGTGTGTGTGTGTGTGTGCGTGTGTGTGTCAGTGTGTGTGTGTGTATGGACGTGTGAAGTCAACACATTCCACACATTCTTTCACTTCCCCTGCTGGAAAGATGTCACACACTCTGTCTTTCTCTCTCTCTCTGTCTTTCTCTCTCTCTCTCTCTCTCTCTCTCTCTCTCTCCCTTCTGTGTTCTTTCTCTCTCTCTCTTTCTCTCTCTCTCTCTCTTGCCTCTTTCTCTCTCTCTCTCTCTTTCTCTTTCTCTCTCTCTCTCTCTCTCTCACCTCCTCTCTCTCTCTCTCTCTCTCTCTCTCTCTCGCCTCCTCTCTCTCTTTCTCTATCTCACTCTCTTTCCTTCTCTCTCTCTCTCTCTCTCTCTCTCTCTCTCTCATACCTTCTTCTTTCTATCTGTTTCTCTCTCTCTCTTGCCTCTTTCTCTGTATCGTTCTCTCTTTTTCTCTCCATTCCACTCTTTCACTCTCTCTCGCTCTTTCCTTTTCTCTCTTCCTTGCTCCTTTCCACATTCGCTCCCTTTCCATCTTCTCTCTCTCTCTATCTCTCGCTCTCTTTCTCTCTCTCTCTCTCTCTCTCTCTCTCTCTCTCCTTTTCCTTCTTTTCCCTCTCTCTCTTCCTCTTTTCCATTCTCTCTTCTCTAATCTTTTTCTCTCTCTCTGTCTCTGTCTCTCTCTCTCGCCCTCCCTTTCCCCATTCTCTCCCTCTCTGTCTCTCTTTCATACTTTATCACTCTCCCTTTCTTCCTCTGTTATTCTCTCTCTATGTCTCTCTCTCTCTCTGCCAATTGACTGTGCATTCTGCTGCTACTGCACATACCCCACTCCCTCATGTTTACATGGCCCACCCTGGCCCCAAGGACGCCCTCAGTGAGTAGTTTCCCGCTCTCTGGACTTCTTTCATAATCTGTAGAGTTTGATGTGTGTATGAGTGTATGTGTGTGTGTGTGTGTGTGTGTGTATGCCGGAGCCAGATCGCTCGGTTGTGATTATAGTATTGCGGTCCAGGAAAGTCTGCATTGTCTGTTCTGTTCTGACCGCATGCTTGGTTTCAGCCTGGAACCAGCCTCGTGTACGCGGCCGCTCACGAGCAGAGATAAGACTAGACTGCAGCTCTGGACTCTGGAGACACCGGATGACTAATCGACTCCTCAGATTGCAACACACTGTTTCCAGCACTGAAGCTTGATTCTGATCTGGGGATCAGTCACTCCGCACCGTGCTTGAACCGGTGAACTTCTTCATCTTGAGTTTCGTCTTTTATCATCTGCAGTTTCAGTGAATGCATGCGCAGAGGGGGCCCAATGAACCTTACTAGGGTCTACCAATGTTGTATGGGAAAGTCTGGGCACCCTTATTCACACTTTGCAGAAGGTCTCTAGGTCTGAGAGCCCCTTGGGGTCGTCTTGCTGCAGGTCTACTTACAGACTTTTAGGGGCCTGTGAGGTTCGTGTCTCTTCAGGTAGTCTAGGGTGGATCTTTAAGGTTGTCTTGGGTCGTTATCCAGGTGCTCAGCCTTTTATACAAATAGATGGTTTGACATTTGCGTCCAGGATTTGCCAGAACACATATGTCCTTTCACTCAGGCAATCTTGCCAATCCCAGTGGTGGCCTCGTAACCCCAGAAAATGATGCATCCACCCCCATGCTTCACAGTTGTCAAGGTGTACTTTTCATGAAAAGCAGCTCCACCAGAGGAGTTCCACCAGATACTGTAGATAAGAATAGAACAGTAAGAATGGTAAATCTTAAAGTAGGCCCTGTCTTTGGCTGGACATTAAAGACAGGGGTGGAGCCAACCTCCAGACCAAACGGGTGGCGGCGGGAAGTACAGGGAGGGAAAGTTAAAACGTCACCATCTGAAAGCAGCAAAAGTGGCATGTAAGTAGAGGTCAGGTAGAAACAGGTGGACACTGGTGTTGGGTCAGTCCATAGCACTTGCTTCCTGAAGTCCTCTGGCATCTCTAGATGTTCTGTAGCATATTTTTCAAAAACACTGAGCTTTGAGAAAGGTAAGAGGTAAGGCTTTCTTTTAATGACTCTTCTAAGGGGATTGTGTTTGAGTAGGCAATGCTGCACAGTAGAATGGTGCACCTCCACTCTAGACTAGGGCTGCCCTGTATATAAAATTTTAGCATTGCCATCACAATTGTCACACATCGTAATATTTGCAATATCAGGTGCAATGCCAAGTACCTTTTTGAAGTCTGCATTATTCATTTTATGACATTGGATCATTGACTTTTGGTGAAATCTGTTAAAAAATCCTTTATTTCTTGTTTATATCGCAACATATATTGCAGAAAAAAATTGAACTAAATTAAATTTATATAAAAAATATATTATAGATTTTTTTCCAGCATCGTACAGCCCAACTCTTGACTCAATTGAACCTTAAAAACTAAAAAAAAGAACCTTTTCGTTCGCCTAATTTGAGATTTTGCGTCACTGCGACAAAAGGAAATCTAAATTACTTTGCAGGAACAAGCCAAACTATGTCAGGCCAACATGTCTGGCTGATTAAGCGCTTGCACGTGGCGTACTAGGGCACACGAACGGACGCTACAGGGCTTCTCTGTCTTGTACACCAGGGGCTTGCGGTTCCTGAAATTTTCCTATTGGCTCCTTTGGCATCATCTGCAGTCCCTGAAATTTTCCTATTGGCTCCTCTGGCATTATCGGTTTGCATATTGGGCGTGTCTCTGCACCCCTTCACCCACTGCCAGCGTGTAGTCGTTTCCCCCAGGCTAACCTCACTTGGGTGGGCAGTTGTATTTTATGCAAATACTGTGAAAAACAGAGTAGCTGTAGTGTGTTAGGACTCACCAACAAAGTTATGTTTTATTAGCTTCAGCGCTAATAAGGCTGTGTTTGCTAATTCTCATAAGAAAAAAAATGGCAAGATGGCCAAGGGCGCCCAAACTTTCTCATCCAACCGTACAGTTCATGAAGGAAAAAATAAAAAATCAACAGTGAAAAATCACTCTGTGAAGGCGCACAGAGCGTGCATTCAGAAAGCCTCTCCGACTCTCAGCGCTATTGTAAATGTACAGCCACACTTACTCCACTCTTTTACCCCCTTACCCCACCCCAGCACTCACACTCAGAGTTTTTCTACCCTGCACCGTTGCCATAGGAACTATGTTTGCATTTCCCAGTGAGCGAGTCCCAGGCTGCCGGCTCCCTCGGCTGGCATCCAGCCTTTCAGACGGCTCCCAGGTCAGTCTGCGAAAGCGATTGTCTATTGGTGGCGACTCGCTGAGAGACATTATGGGCGCGTTTCCGACCGAACAGAAAGAGGGGCGAAGAGGAGGGGGAGAACCCCCCCCCCCAAAAAAAAAAAAAAACCAACAAAAAAAACGCCCTGGATTTGGCCTTCACTTACAGATCTCGAGCCCTTCACCCTGGCGAGAAATGCCAGGCTCTTTGCAAACAGCTTCATCAGACCAGCTGAAGTGGCCTGAGGTCTGGAAGTCTGGCCTGGTGGATAAATCCATGAACAGCCTTCAGCCTTTCCTGGTGCTCCTCCTGATGGTGCACCGCAAGTACCCGTGACTGTGCACCGGGGGGATTGGATATCTGATTTATGTTTTGCATTTGGAAACAATTAGGCATACTTTTAAAGGGCAGGTAGAGAGAACGGCCTTTCCTTTTTCACTGACGTCCAAATGCTTGATTTTGCCAAATGATATCATTTTCACCATATTTTATTTTTTTAATAAAGAATCTGCTGGTTTTGCTCCTTGTCTGGCAGCAAATTGCTGTCTGAATGGTTTATTTTGCTGAGGTTTTGTCAGTTTTTTTTTGAAATTCTAGCTTAGCATACATAGCATTTATTTATTATTTATTAGCATATTTATTTCACAATTCAGTTCAGTACGAAACACAGTGAGGTGGTCATTTGGTATGTGCCTAAAAATGTGCCTTATATTAATGTTTATTTAGTCATTCAACTTTATACAAGTGCAATACTTCATAATAAGCGCTAGCCACAAGCTAATCTGTTAGCCATTGTCTGATATACGCTAATGTGGAGTGTGCTTTTTCTTTCTGTTCTCGGTTTTGAGGTGAAATATGGTCTTCCCTCATTAAAAAAGGAAAGGCTTGTACAGAACAGTACACTTCATTTGTTAAACGTCTAATATTTTGACACATGAACTCCAAATGGTCTGACCTGTGAAGGCAAAGTAAGTTAAAATGTGGCGCACTGCTACCAGAAAGCTAACATGTCCACTTGCAACTTTAGCTTGCTATGTCTGAGGAAGCAATGCTGCACAGTAGAACAGTGCACCATGCAAATAACACTAGCTAAACCTTCCTCAGGGTCTTGACAGTGATCTCGGTGTTTTGACTTGCCTTTCTTCCACATTTCCCCTGAACTGCCGTTTCCTAATAACACCTTTCTTAAACGTGTTGCACGATGGATTGTGGTCAAGTCGCCTTGTGCCATGTGGTGGATAAGTTCAGATGATTTCAACATCCGGCCATCATGTCACACGTAACCGTTAGGGTAGGCTAGTTTCATCAGAAATATTAAATATTAAAGGAGTTATAACATGGAATAGTTAAATAATGAGATCTCGGAACATGGAAGTGACAAACCAGGAGCCTCAAACGCTCTCGTTTCTTCCTTGAAAAGAAAAAAACGATCAGAACCAAAACAGAGCTGTAAAACAGGCCAATTCCCAAACTCCAAAACTGTTACATCACAGTCCTGACTCGTTATATTCATCCCTCTAAAATGTACACACACCCACTCCACTAGAGAAAGCCTTTTAAGGCTAAATGTAATGGCTACTTTGAATATAGAATATGGAGGCTAGGCTAAAAGGCTTAAAGGCTAAAAGCTAATGCTAGGCTCCCTGGAAAATGGACAGTTAGCTGTTCTAGCTATCTAAAAGCCATCTAAATATACACTTTTAAATATACACAGCAGCTTCTGTCCCTCTTTGAGGATGATCTGTAGATCTTTAGGACTCTTGATTTCCCCCCTTTCCCCCACCAAGCCCACCAAGCCCACCAGCCACAGTCTCCTCTGTTCTCTTTTTACCCCCTTCATTTTAATTGGGCCTCTTCTGTTCTGGCTTATGTGGGTTGGGGAGGTGGGCTTTGCAGGGATGGCTGGGTTCAAGTGAATGTAGAAGAGTTTTCACTGCCTCAAGGATTAGTCTGCTGTTCAAAAGTTTTGGAATCAGTCTTTTGAATCATTTGAATGAAATACATTGTTATGATTGTTACAATTTTATTATATATGTATGTAATATTTCCAAAATGCTTGAAATAAAAATCAAAACATTGTAAATTATTTTTTTTATTTATTTTTTCCTTGTGTTATATTTCACTTTTTTTTACATTGTGTCAAACGACTGTGGTGAATGGACCAATAGGAATGCTCAAAAATGACTTTTATTTGACAATGACATTTATTTATTTTTATTTAGTTTTTTTTTAGGACAATGAGAATATCTTATTATAATAAGATTAATATGAGCAGTGATTCCATACTTTTCAGTGCTTCAATAAAGCATTTATTACCAAAAAATAATAAGCATTCCTGCTTTTTCATCTGACCTGACCACCTGAAGCTGTCTGGCGTACTGAGCGACCACCACAAACAGCCGCAGTACTGCCCCTCCTGAAGGCGCACCTTAAGCATCCGTGACCGTGCATTCATACAGTTTTGCTTGCACGGCGCCTTCCTTCATTTGGGGCTGCATCAGAGGCCCCATGGCGTGTCCTCTCTGCTCAGGGCCAGGCCCGGCGCACACAAAGGGCCTTTTCTCTCTGACCTTGAGTGCTCAGCGCCCCTCCGGGTGCCACGGCAACCCGCCGTGAGGAATGCGCCCAGCTCAAGTATGATATGGCTGCAGACTCCATTCTCAGACCCCACCGCTCTCACGCCTCCCCCGCCTGGACTGACAGCTACTGAAGCGACTAATGATAATAGCAGTGTTCGTACATTAGAGGCACGCTGTTGCGTTATATCTCGACCATATCGCGACTATTTACCTTAAGTTTAGCATGAATAGCCGGAAGGTTTCCACAACTGTGACAATTAGCTAGCCAGTTAGTCTGCTAGCTAACATGGCTAATGCTAAAAATGGGTATTTTTTGTATGAGCTCAGCACTCAAAGCTGGTCAATTACAAAATATGCATTTTCAAAATGCTAAATGCTATTGTTGCTATTGTGCTATTGCTAATACTATTGGAAAACAATGTCTATGTATATAAGGAGGTGGGGTTGTATTATTATTACTGGTATTCTCAGTCATTTAGATTTTTTCCGTAGCTGTTTTTATGGACTGGATGCTCACCGGTCAGTAAACCAGCTAAAGGCACCAGGTTATCATCCCATCATGCCATGCAAATTGCCATATTGGTATACAGTTTTGGTCGGAAGTAGACATACAGCCATCCTGGACATGAACTGGTCTACTTCACAGCATATATCTTTAATACATCGTAACTAGAATTTGGTGTCTATCTTTTAATTGTGGGGTGGATTTCCCATAATCCACACAGGTTCAGAATTATAGATCCAAGGTTAAAACACACCTACACCCACTTAGATAATTAAATTTGTTCTCCTCAAAGTTTTGATATATTGTTTAACTTGCAAAAATCCAAGGCCTCTTAACTGCCGGCTAGTGATCATGATGGACTACAGTTGGTCTCTTTACTGTGTCTATAAAAAAGGCTGTGTTTGGATTGGCCGACTAACACACAGTACAGTGGGTCATCATTTGACCAATATTACCAAGACGAGCCATCAAATATCCAACCAGAATTCAGTTGACGCTTCAAGTCAATTTGCCTGCTATGTTCTTGTGGAGGATCAGCCAGAAAACAGTAGAGTGCAGAACAGGTTAGTGAGGTAATCCAGCAGCTACTTTATATGAATCCATAATTGCAAATCCAAAAATTGCAATGTGCAGAAACTAGTCCAGTCCAGTGACACGATAATGTAGTATTTAGTGCAAAAAGGCTTTCAAATGGTCTGGGATTCACATATTGAGTGAGTGTGTGTGTGTGTGTGTGTGTGTGTGTGTGTGTGTGTATGGAGGAGTCTATCTATTCAGTGTCTAGAGTTGAGAAGCCGGATGGCCTGTGGGAAGAAGCTGTTGCAGAGTCTTGCCATGTTGGACCAGATGCTGCGATGATACCTGGTGTGGCACAACAGATAACACCACCACCTACCATTGCGTTACAACAACTCCATGTGGGAGACTAGGGTTCGATTTCCGGTCTGGGTGACTGTGCTGTGCTACACCAATAAGAGTCCTTGGGCAAGACTCCTAACACTCCATTGGCCCACCTGTGTAATATGAGTAACCTTGTAAGTCGCTCTGAATAAGAGCGTCCGCTAAATGCCATAAATGTAAATGTAAATGTAAATACCTTCTTCCCGATGGCAGTGAGAACAGTTTGTGAGAAAGGTGGGTGAGGTGCTGGATGCTTTGCAGATGCAGCGGGTGGTGTTAATGAAGCAGATCGATTGGCTAGCTATATTTAGCGATGTGGTCAAATATACTTATATACACAGTTATATATATATATATATATATATATATATATATATACACTGAACTCAGTGTGCTGCACTGTACTGTAGCGAGTCTACAGTAAACATCCGGCATAATTATGCTCACTTTTGTGTTTTAATTAGTTAGCATGCTAATCGCTGAGTTAGCTCCTCCGCTATGGATACAACCCAGCTGAACACACAAATTCTCTCTTTTCCTCAAATACATAATAACTCGTGATCTTAGGAAGACCCTGGCAGCTCCAGTTTTTATGCTGGATCTCAAACTGCACCATATTGCCCACCTAACCCAAGTTGGCTAGCATCTCAGTGACTCATGGTGCTGGTCTTGGACTACTGTGCTGTCTCAGACTGGTCCCTGTAAGTGTTCTTCAAAGATTTTCTAATGCAGTTAATAGCACATTAGGGAGCATTCTCTAGCATCTTCTACAGTAGTGTTCTCTGTCGTGTTCCTCCTCCGTCCTCCGCTGCGGGGAACCGTGGTTCTAGATCATCTGAAACACTGCAACAGTGCTTATCCTGACATTAGTAGGTTCTCTCTGGTGGAAGCTGGTGAAAGGCCCTCTCTCAGACAGCAGGAGGCAGATAGCGGTTCGGCACAATGCGGAGCAGTCTGCAGCTCGCTGTGCATTATGGCCTTGATTAAATAATGATGACATATTTTCAGCGAGAATACGGCATAATCGGAAACATGGGGCCGGCGATTAGAAACAGACGCGTTCTGTCAGATAAAGGGGACGAGGGGGACGGTTTGGAGAGCTTTCACTCCTCGCTTATAAAAAGCTCCTTTTTTAGGAGGACATAAATGTAGAAAATAATAACTGTATTTACAAGCCTTGAACAGCAGAGAAAGAGGAGGACGGAAAGTGTGCGCCCGGTGCCGCTGCGATTCAGAAGTGAAGGCGGTTCAAATGGCATCAGAAACAGATGTTTTATCCTCCTGAACTTCGGAGCTGTCAGAAGAGGTTTGCCAGATTAAGGAGAGAAAGAACGGACAGGCTGGATGAAAGCGGATAGGCTTTAGCAAATTTGACCCCTTGGATCTAATTGAAGCTTAGCCTTTTTGCAGATCGTACGGTGCACTAAACAAAGGAATGCCCCGTCAAAATAGTTCAAAAGCATTTGCTAATGCAGAACTAGTGCAGAACTAGCGGTGAACTAGTGCAGAACTAGCGGTGAACTAGTGCAGAACTAGCGCTTCTTCTTGTTGTTGTTTGAGATCTTACTGATTTCAGCTCCTCCATGATCATCTCATTCTGCAGTATGCTCAGCGCAGTGGTGGACTGTGACTATTGGAGCTAGGCCTGCAGTCTGGGCTATAAATGTCAAAACTCGAGACGATTTATAATAGTGTGGTAGCGCTTAGCTAACACTTGTGCAAATGATCATCTTCTCTGCCTTACTAGATTAAAAACAGACGCCTGAAGCTTATAAAATAATACAAATCATCAAAATGTGCTTAAAACAAGTGGAATTATGGTGGAAAATAAAAGTAAATGAGAAAAAAAAGCTTGTGTTATACATTATGTTATTATTCCTCAAATCAGTTCATTAATAATAATAATAATAATATTAATAATAATAAACATAATTGTATATACATGTCATAGATATTTTATAATCTATATATGTGTCCTAATATTTTTGTCCTTATAGTATATCAAAATGGCAACTTTCAGTAGTCAATAAAAAAAAATTTTTTATTGGTCATGAAACATTAACACATTTTCAAATTGTGCAAAAAACAGAAAAATTGATGCATGGCATGGCAGTGATGCAAAAACCTTTTTTAAGCATCTTATTTGGTTCTTAATTCCATAAAATTCACTAAAATTAGATTACAATAAGCTTTAAGCTCAACGCTTTTCAATAAACAAAAAAATAATAATTGGGTATCATCGATGTATAAAGGCAACAGAGGCTATACCATCAGGGCGGAACCAACAGAAAGGCTACTGTGGCTCACGTTTCAGAAATTTTTGATAATATTTATTGTAGTCCACGAGCTACAGACAAGTCAGGGTGCCCATGCTACCGCCTGTCCACCCTGTTTACAGTAGGCACACAAGCGTCTGGACTGGGTTCAAAAGTAAAGCCGGTTCAAATCGCATCAGAAACAGATGATTATTAGAAACATGCAATTCCCTAAAATTCCCTAAAATGCGATCACAATAAGCTCAAAACTTTTTAATGAACAAAAAAATGTATAAAATAATTGGGTATCATCGATGTGTAAAGGCAACAGAGGCTATCCCATCAGGGTGAAACAAACAGAAAGCCTTAAAGATATTTACTGTAGTCCCCGAGCTACAGACAAGTCAGGGTGCCCATGCTAACGCCTGTCCACCCTGTTTACAGTAGACACACAAGGGTCTGGACTGGACCTTGGAGCAATTGAAGAAAGTCATCTGATCTAATGAGTCCTGTGTTCTTTTACATTATTAGAGGCTGGTTTAAAAACAACAAGCATGATAAACTTAAAAGTACAGAAATACCTTTTTTGGTTTCCAGGCCATCACTGGAAGACCCTGAGGGTTCTTCTCTGAAATACCTAGAAACTGTACTGTACCCGATATTAAATTAGTAGACAAGTAAATAGGAAGCCATCACTGGAGTCGTTGGACTATATTTTATGGAGGTGAGGACATGCTGCAATGCTGAAACCAGACTGCAAGCTGCACCCATGTCTGATATGAGGTTTAATCCCAAACAAGTCCACTTAAACCCCACTGTGAGGGCCACTTGCCTATGGATAGACTGGGACCACTTGCCTGGGTCAGATGCACTTGTTACTCTGTTGAAAGCGTCTTGACAATCTGAGCACAGCAGCTTAGTCTCTTCCCCCCTATTTCTTATTCATGACCCAAACAAATGACAGTGCCTGCAGGTCCGTACCAGCACACATGTACTACTGGAACAACTGGCATGACTCCACACATGTTTGGGGAATGCCCCAGCAGCAACAGTCACTGGTCAGATACTGCAGCTGTGATGCTCGATGCCAAACCTCGTAGCAACACTCATCAAACACGGGCTCCTCTAAGCAACCTGAAAAAATGAGAAAGCGCCCGAGAAACCATCCGTCCACAAGGCCGAAAAAGGCCTTCTCAGTTTCCACAGTGAGGAATGTTAGTAGGAAATGGCAGTTCAGGGGAACTGTGGAAGTCAGGATGAGATCTGGAAGACCATGAAAACTCCCAGAGAGCTGCTCATATGCTGGTAAGAAAGGCAAACCCCATGTAATGTAGTTGTGGACTGTTGTGCTGCAGCCGGTGGCACTGGCAATATTGCTTAGGTGGAGGGAAGAATGGATTCGGCTCAGTATTTGTATATTATATATTAATATTAGTGGAATTCTGGATGTAAAGGTGTCAAACCAAAATGCTGACGGTGAAAAGAAGACGACTTCTACAGCAGGATAACGATCTGACCGAACCCGACCTCAAAATCTACCATTGACCTCCAGAAGAGACACAAACTGAGGCCTTTAGAAGGGCCTTCACAGTTCCCTGACCCAGGAATGCCTCAGAACTGGAGGCCTTCTTCAAAGACGAGTGGGATAAATCCAGCAACAAGAGCTGAAGAACTTTTAGATGCTACAAAAAGCAAAAAAAGCCAGCTGTGATTTCTGCCAGGGTCAGCTTTTTCCTTGTTACCCTGTGTTGTGAAGGACAGAGTAGCAGTGTGGCAGTGCCACCGATGGATGTTGACACCGCTGCCACCGTTAGACTGCGGGCCGCTGCATGTGAGTTTTCCTGGCGAGGGGTACCAGAACTAACACAGCCTTCTTATATAGTAAGAAGCTTAGCTGACTGGTATATTGAGGGGACCATGCGGTGTAATGCTGGCAACATGTGCAGGAGTATAACTCACCCTAAAAATTGACCACCAGCAGAACATGCTACAGTGCAAATGCTGATAAGGAACCCATGCGCATGTGTGTATAACCTTGGTGGGCTGCTTATGAGCTGGAAATGTAGGATTAATAGAGATTAGACATGAGGCGTAATCTGATATCCACTTTCTCGTGTAAACAGAGGTTAAAAGGGACGAGGCCGGGAAGGGGAGGAGACTTTATAAAGGAAAGAGGGGGAGGGGGGCGTCCCAAATGAAACTGCTAAGCACCAATATAGGCTATATTATAGAGAAAACACGGTGTAATTATAGATAATTATAGATTTTAACTTCGTTACAGGAGGATTTGCTGAAAATACTGTGTCGTGTTCGATTAGCTGTCAATTAAAATTTGTCAAATTGTCAAAATCTGATAGTTGGGTGCCATGAAGGCCTAAATATTGCATAAGACTGTACATCTGTTAGTAGTAATCTATCAGTTTGAGATCTTTCCATAATGAATCCATGGATTTACATCCTCGAGTTCACAGCGTAGACAAATATTTCCATACCCGGAGCGGCTATGGGTGTTTTTAAAAACAACAGAAAGCGGCTCATGCAAAATAAACAGAAGTCGAACGTGAGAACAACGCGCGACACGAAACACTACAATAACACAAATGATAGGCAGCGACTACACTGCCTGTTTTTAATGGTGTGGTTATCAGCTATTCACCTCAAACCCTAAGCTGGGGCTTACTGAGCTGCTTTCATGGAAACTGGCTGGCTTTGGACTCATGGAAAATTTCACAGGAGTTTAGGATGCATATATGAGAGCATACAGCACTGTGGAGAAAGTTGTAGGCCCCTAAACACATCGTTTAAACCCCTGTCTCTCAGCAGTAGAACAGTAGAAACTCTAGATCTCATCCGATCAGATGCAGGTGAACATAAATCCAGTAAAAAGGAGAAACAAGAGCTTCTCATTCTAAAGAAAGTAGTGAGATCTTGTTGGTGAGCTAGTCTGAAGAACAGAGCTCGGTTCCTCCGGGGTTCTCCTGGACGCCCCCCAGTCCAGCCAGCACAGCGTGGAGGATGTGTTCAGCTCCATCAGCAGCAGCAGCAGCAGCAGCAGCTCACCTGATTTACCATCATTAAGCCCTGATTTACCACCAAACCAGGTGTTGATCTGAGGAGAACTCTAAATAATACTAGACTCCATGAGAGAGGAGAACTTTGGAGATGTTCTAATGATGAACACAGTGATGGAGAACCACCACCACTTTCTGTAGGAATGTGTAGGAATGTACTTATTCTAATATCAGTGTTTTAATATTATCACTTACTGATCACCCATATGGAAAAAATATATGTTTAAAATATGTTTATCAGATATATTTTTGCAATGTATGAAGATGACCAATTGATATTTGTATTAAATATAGGAATGTAAAAATATATATAATAATGTGTTTAATATATAAATATATATATATATTTACAAAATATTATCCCCAAATATGAAATTAGCCAGTAAATATATTTTTAAAAATAATAATTATATATAATGATAATATATAATAATAAAAATAATAATTATCTATTTAACATTTAAATAATTAAAAAAATACAAGATATCTATCAAATGATCCAACTGCATTATAACTGTGGATCTGAACCTGTTTTTACCATGTTATATTTTTTGCTAATACTTAACTGTTAGACATGCTACATAACTGCGATGAATATTTCTCCATGTATTTCACATTAAATGTATTTTTTAATAGATTTGATTTATAGGCAATATATTCGTATATATAGCAATATATTGTGTGACATGTATTTGGGAATGAAATTATGTATATTTGAGATGTAGTGTAATGTAGTATACAATAAGATAAAAAATAAATAAAATAAAAAATTCATATATATATTCACAAATACATATATATGTGTTTTTTTCATATGGCCAGATTATGAGCTTTTTCATTCTAGTTTTTTCAGGTGTCTAAACCTTTACACAGTTCTGTAATTTCTACATAAATATAGTGTCCAATAATAGCTGCACAATACTGAAAAAACATAGTTTTTAGACATTGGAATATTTTCTGCAATATTAAAAAATAGTTTCCACCAGATTTTCCCAGAATTCAGGGATCCTGCATGCCATGATATTAATAATGTATTCTGCATATCTAATATTGAAATAAAATAAATGCTATTTGGCAAATATTGTGTGCCTCTGGTAGATATGATATGTCATGGAAAATGATGTGTGATTTTTTCTTTTTTATGAAGCAGCAGAAAAGTTTTAGGAAATGTAATCTCTCTCTCTCTCTCTCTCTATATATATATATAATATTTTAATATATAATATAATGTATATATAATATAATATATATATATAATATAATGTATATATAATATAATCTATCTATCTATATATATATATATATATATATATATATATATATATATACATATGTGTGTATATATATATATATGAATATTTCCATACACTGAGTTTTTGACAGTATTAATGTTGCCTAATTCCTCTATTCTCCACAATGTGAGAAGTATCATTAATCTGTTTATTGGTAATATTATTATAGTATTAATGCTATTACTAACATTGTGAATACTATCAGTTATTAATAATATGTATTCTGTATTTCACCTGTACAGTACGTTGTTAGCTCAGATCCCTTTAGCATGTACTTATAGGTAATGGAACGTGGTGCAGGTTTAGGTAGTGCTAACAGAAAGCTCATAATAAAACACACACACACACACACACACACACACACTCTCTCTCGCGCGCTCTCTGTGTCATGTGTATAATCACTTGTGGTAATCAGGCTCTGGAAAAATGTGCAACACTGCAGACTTTCTATGAAAGCGATCCGACAGCTGTGCTAATATTACAGTGAAAACAGCCGTAAACCGATTCCACAGAGAGAAGAGTTTTAATCTCTGAAGAAAAAAAAAAACATCTCTGTAATTCAGCAGCCTGAGGACAAAGTGCTGCAGGCGGGAATCACACTTCAAAGGTTTTCTTAAAAAATAAAAATCAAATAAAAAGCAGGCTTTTTTTTCTTCAACACATTTCTGTCATAAGAAACAACTGCAAGAACTGTACAAACAAGCTTTTTACAAAAGCACTCGAGACTTCGCTGTAGAATGTTTTCACATTTCCTTTTTTTTTGTTTGTTTTTTTTTTACACACATTTTTTCCCGTGGATGTTTGCTACATTGTGACCGTCGACCTTTAGGCGTAAAAAAAAATAGGAAAAAAATATCATTTTTTAAAGACATTTGTAAGAACTGAGGGAGATGAAGAACGCAGAGGGACGTGGCTCTCGGAACTTCAGCCCTCGGTACAGTTGGGGTTCCTGTCGTGGAAAGCAGAAGGAGGGAAAGTGAGTTTCTGGGGAGGCTTTCGGGGTCTGCTGTGCCCGGTTGCATAAAAAAAAAAAAAAAAAAACCTCTGGTGAGCTCTTAAGGAAATGGTTACGTCCGTTGTTTAAAACCTCGTAAATGTTTTAAAACCTCGTGACTGCGGGTTACGCCCCAGATTTGCTACGGAAATCATTATATGCATTTCTATTGGCTCATTCATCCTGAAATTTGTCACACAGTGTTCTTCAGGCCAGTGTGTACTGAGCGTAAATCACATCACCGACTACTACCGAAAAACAAAAGCACGTCCAGTTCAGTGAAGAAAAAAAAAGTAGTGCAATTAAAACCTGTCTGCAGAAAGGCATGTCCGCCACTGTCCGTCACTCAGATCACGAGCACATCGACTTGCCTCCATTCAGATCATCTAAAGGTCAGAACACGCTCACATATTTCAATGTATCGCAAAATAATAATAAAAAAAGATATCAGTTATAACGTCAACTGTATCTTAAAAACAACAGAAGGGGGGCTCTGGGTGGTCCTGGCTGATCCTAGAACTAGGATCGCTGGTTCCGAAGCCGGGTCATGCTGCTTGCCATCAGCAGCCGGAGTCAGAGGGAGCACAACTGGCCTTGCTCTCTCAGGGGTGGGTTGAAGGCGCGTCCTCCCCACGTCACTCCTAGTGTGATGTTGGTCAGCACAGGCGTCGGTCAGCTGTTGTATCGGAGCTGAGGAGCTGTGGTTCATTCCGAGCTTGCTGGGAACCTAGCGATGCTAGGTAAAAAGATGCTAGTTGGAAATGAAGCAGTGGCAGAAGGAGGCGTGTGGTACTCTTTAGCCTCCTAGTGTTGAAGGCATTGCTAGTGGTAGGGGGAGTTCATATGAACAGGGTTTGGGTAATTGGCCTTCCAAATTGGGTAGAAAATGAAACAAAAACAAAAACAGCAGATTTTAAGGGTCTGCTGAGCTCTACAGGAATATGATTAAAGGAATTGTTTGGTCAAAAATCTAATTAACATAATGTATCATTTACCCATTTTTGCAGCTGATCAGCCAAGCCATGCTTGATATATGAAATTAGCTCTTTTTTATATAACTGGCTAATTTATTTGAATTGACCTTTATTTAACCAGAAATCCAAAAAAAGTATGCTAGGCTAACTGTGCTAACAAACACTGGGCTTGGACTGTCACCAATCTCCTCTCTGTAAATCCCTGCCCAAAATGTCAATTAATTTGGGTCTATCTATTAAAAATCAAATTGATCAAAAACATCTATCACAAAGTTATGTAACGTGTATAAAAAAACCCTAAAAAAATAGCTGCCAACATTCAGCATGGCAGAGAGGTTCACCGTTTTTCTGGACTAAAGTAAGTCCTAGTGTGTTCTGAGTGTTTTCAGCAAACTGAGAGACGCTTTGGGCTTTTTTATGACAGAGATGAGATTGGTGACAGTCTGAGTCCACAGACTGTTAGCAACATTAGCCTAGCAGCTCCTGTTCTGAACTAAAGATACAAACTTCAGATATTAAACATACCTTGGCTGATTGGTTGCACCAGGGGTCAGTAATCATTATATTCATTAGATGTTTTAATCAAACTACTCCTTTAAAGCCGCATATCTGAAAACCCCTTAGTGAGTCAGTAAATGCGTGGACCTCGATTCATCAAAACACCCACAGAAACACTCCAACGGAGCTGTGATTGGTTCAGTTTTGCACTCATTTGCATACGGAAGCACTGCAAACGGCAAATACACACTTCACAGCCCTGCTACAAGAATCCTTTAAGGTTTTTTGTTTTTTTATGCAACCATTCACAGACAGAGGGAGAGAAGGGGGGAGGATGTGAACGAGCGAGAGACATAGGGACAGAATAAGAAAGAGAGAGAGAGAGAGACAGACTGTGTCCCTGTCTGGGTTACAGTTCCTCCAGACCAGACTGTTTGTGTGGTTTCCTGGAAAGTAAAGTCTCAGAGAGTTCCTCAGTCTGTGTCTATGTGGCAGGGGTTGGTCCCTTGCTCCTGCGCGTCCTGGTACAGCCTCAGAAAGTCCCTGTATCTCGGGGCGCAGCTCAGCCACGCCTCCCCAAAACGCACCGTCCCGATAAAGAGGAACTCGCCCTCGCCCGGCTTCACCCCACACTCGCGGGGCATCTTCACCCGGCCTGCGAAGCGCCTGGTCCGTCCTCCGCCGGACGCGAACACCTGGCTCTTCTGCCTGTACAGGCGGGTCAGCGTCACGGCGACCGACGTCTCCTCCTCCTCCTGCTCCACCCCCAGAATACTGCCACGCCCCACTGCAGAGATAGTTAGAGAGAGAGATGATGAATATTAATACAATTAAAATGTTAGAAACACCAACAAAACACTGTGGTCCTTGTAGTGATGGTGTAAAACCATGGTAACCAATGACAACACAGGCAAACCAGCAGGTAGGTCACTAATACAGTACAGGTGAAGCACATGGCTTGTCAAATGTTTGGGGGCAGCTAGCTCCCCTCAGCGACAGTGGGGCCAATTAGATGTGGACATCTAGTCTAGACGGATGGCTGTGGCATCGGCGCACATATTACCACCGAGGGATCAAGGGGTGAACTTACAGAGGTGAGATTGGTGACAGTCTAAGTCCAGTGTCTGTTAGCAGTGTTAGCCTAGCATCGATTGTCAGTGACAGAAGCTTGTCTATTGCTGTACGCTTTATGTTGGTCATCCTCTAGTCCTTCATCAGTGGTCAGTGGTCAAACGAAAGGAAGGTGTCCCCAAACTTTTGACATGTGTAAGTATGGGGTACACATAATAAAAGCTATGCTGTGAGGTAGTTGGAAGTGCCTCTTACCGAAGTCGCTGGTACAGACAGCCAGAAGAAGCTCGGCATCAGTGCACGGCTGGCAGGAGGCTGCAGAAACACACACACACACACACAGATCAGAAACTCAACTCAGCTCCACTGCTTATATTCAAATGTACAGCTCAACACACTTGGAGGAGAACACTAACCGCAGCTAACAGGTACACCATATGGACAAAAATATTGGGACAGTAGACAGCACGGTGCCAATAGGTTCATGTTGTCACATGTCCACAAACTTTTTTTTTTTTAGGCGTGTGACTACTATTGTTGATGTTATATAGCAACCAAGAGTCAGAGGAATGATACAGATACAGGATGGGGGGGGGGGGGGGGTGGGGTGGGGGGGTGGCTGGTGTTATTGGATATAATAACACAGGTATAACCAGACTGTAATCGGACTGACTAACTGTATATGACTCAGTAATCATTCCTGGACCCAGTAATACCAGATCATGTTATTGTTCCAGAGCACTTCTCGTAACACTGGCCTTAATCGCAGATCAGAGCAGGGTTTAACGTTGTGCAATGTGCAGAAAGAGCTGGCTTTTATGGAGCTAGTTTGTTTAATCTGTAGATGAGATCACACCGGCTGTGAGGCCGATTCTGCCTGCAGTGTTTCGTTACTTAACAAAGACCTGCTGCTAAATCACAAACACGCCGAGCTCTGCGCTGAGGGCAAAAGACACACACACATTCACACATGTGCATTCACATATATATACACACACACACACATATATATATATATATATACACACACATACACACACACACATATATATATATATACATACCTGCTGCTAAATCACAAACACACCGAGCTCTGCGCCGAGAGCAAAAGCCACACACACATGTGCATTCACATGCATATATATGTATATATATATATATATACACACACACACACACACATATATATATATGTATATGCATGTGAATGCACATGTGTGTGTGGCTTTTGCTCTCGGCGCAGAGCTCGGTGTGTTTGTGATTTAGCAGCAAGTATATATATATATACATACACACACATACATATACACACACACACACACATAGGATCCTGGCCCATGCTGATATGATTGCATTATGCAATTCCTGCAGATTCCTCATTCAGGCGGTGCTGTAAGGATGTAAGGATGTGGGGAATGTTGTCTTGGCAACAAACTTTGGGCCTGTTACTACCAATCAATCCATGGCATGAAGGCCAGACTAGATCAGTCACTCCTTACTTTTGCTGTATTGGAAAAAAAAAAGTTTTGAGGCCACAATATCGTATCTGACAGAATTTCCAGTTTTGTATATCGCTACACCCCTACCTCATACACACGCGTTTACAGACACACACACTCACTTCATCTGTGCTGCAGATGGTTATTTACGGACCCGCCCTACGGCTAAGTGTCTTTACAGTCATGGTTTGTTGATTTCTAGGCAAACGGAGCAGCTTGGCTACATGTGGCAAAAACTGCTCATTAAAACACACCAGCAACAAGGCCCGAAGGGAGGAGGTGGTCCGGGGGTGTAGAGGCACCTTAAAGAAAGCTGCCACTGATCACAAATGCACACACACACACACACACACACTCTCCACAGCAAATTAGAACCAGCTGATTCCAGTAGAAAACAATGCAGCACTATGACCAGCAGCACCAGTGAGAACTTTAAGAGGATTGCTAAGGCGCTTACAGCGGAAGTTCAAAAAACAGAAGAAAGACAGATCCATGTGTTTCCAACAAAGCCGTCAGAGCAGCTCCACGAGCGTTTATGATAAACTGCAGTTTATTTGTCCTTTTGAATACAAACGGAGGCCAGAACCCACAGCTCCAGAAACACTGCAGCCCAGTGTGTGATGGCCCGTGGAAGTGTCGAGCTAGCACACGGGGCCCCTCGTCTCATCAAGACCTCTTTATTTACACTGTATCTGATTACACCGTTTGAAAGCGGGAACCATCTTTTAAGTTGTGTCAACATTTCATGATGAATGGGTCAGTAGAAATAGTCCAGAGGCCTTAGATCAAATGAGGTGGGGATCAGGGGGTTCTGATTAGCAGCTGGTGCACACTACAGTGTACAAACAGAAATCAGTGCAGAGTTTTGGGTGGAAAGATGATGTTTACTTTTTCGGTAGAAGATCTGCTGGTCTGCTAGAGTGACCATTTGGGCCTAAATGATCGATCAAGCTTAGCACGGTCAATGATTAGTGTAGTTGATAATGAATTCCATCATTTCGTCACTGTCCCGTGACAACTTTATTTTTCTCGATTTTCAATTTTTGACAAAATCTGAATCTGGCAGTTGTTCTTTACATTGCGTCTCAATTTCATGATGATTGAACCAATCAAAATGCTCCAAAATGACTTGCAATAAAAAATATTTACATTGACTTCTATTGAAAGTTAAGAAGGTTTTTACCTTTTCCTGTAAAGTTGCAGTTTTGGAGACACATTTTATTTATATATTTATAGAATTTGTCATATTTTCATAATCTTTTTCCAATTTGGTGCTGCCAATAAACCCACCCCTTCAGAACTCCCCCTAGCACTAGCAATGCTCCCGACACTTGGAGGGTAAAGACTTAACACGCCTCCTCCCATCCACGCAAAGCCGGCCACCATTGCGGCACTGCCAGGTAGCAGCATGTCGGGTCCCTAGCTCCACCGCACCACCTAACAGACGCCTAAGCATCGCTTAAGCGTGATCAGGGGATAGAGCGCCATCTATCCACCTGGAAAGAGCATGGACAATCGAGCTTTCTCAGACTCCGGCCGCTAATGGCAAAGCTGCATGGCTCGGGATTTGACCTCGCGACCTCTGGGCCATAGTGGTTGCGCATTTTCACGCCTGAAGCGTTGAAATACAGAAACCATGACAGCGCACAGTTGGGTGACAATCGGATAACCTTGAGTGGTTAATAGGAATGTTGTTTCAGGAAGAACAAGGCTATGCTCTTCCAGGAATATGCACAACTGGAAGAAATCCTGCAAGGCCATTCCAAAAAATCCAATCTCCTGTCAGAGATTTGTGGTGTGGTGAAAAGCCCAAGCCTCCCGACACTCAGGTGCCTGAGTGGATGGGTTTAGGGATTCTGCTGCCGTTTGCTTCGGTGCGGACCAGGGTGCGGTCAGGACACAGGGCCGGGCTAGCTAAGGACTGCCCTGTCAGCAACAGTAGCGGCAGGCTGCGGTCAGAAGGCTCTTTGGATCTTCCACACGTGGCCAAAATGTCCAGCGGTGTGTTAGTGCAGGTGGGCGAAGGCCTTAGAAACAACACAGAAGGGCAGGGGGGGTGGCCGACGTATGGGATAATGAGTTTACGATGGGCAGAGACGGGGGTCCCGTAAAAGAAATAGAGGGATTTTTGCAGGCAGTGACTAGCAGCAGAGCCTTAGCAGAGAAAGTGGCTGAAAATAGCTGCCTATCTCCGCATAGCTTCAAGAGCATGACCCTTAGCATGCGGGATATTCTGGGCAAAGCTTGTCTGGGCTGGAAGGCAGCTGGGCGTGGAGTGCAAGTCAAAGGTCAGCTGCTGTTGCAACCCAAGGCACAGTGCACCCACGGTGGAGTCAAGAGGTCATCCAGGCATGCGCTTAGTAACAGCTGCTGACAGCCCAGGTTTCAGGGTCTGCAACCTCTCAGCTGCCTGGAAATTAAGAGATGGCACCTCCTTCGCCCGGGCCTACTTTGACCAGGAGAGCCCCTCGCTGTGCCATTCCTCACCGTGGCATCTGGGCTCCCGTAGCGCTTGGGTGCCGCCAGGGTGTTTGTTCCCGATCGCTAGCTCTGAAATCTGGAGAGCCGGAGTCGTCCCCTCTCCGGGCTCCGCTGCGGCTCCGAGTTGAAAAGGAACCGCAGGAATGGGCTGGCATCTGAGTCAGCAGCCCCGGCCGGGCCACAGAAACGCAGCACAGCCGTCAGCTCAACCACTTCACATGCAGACAGGGGCTGCAGGAATGGGATTGGGGGGTGGATCCCTTCGACATCTGGACCCCGCCACATTCCTCGCTAATAGAGGAAAGCTTCATAAGCCTCTGTTCCGTCTGCCATCCCCACCACTTCACAAACCAGGGGAAGAGAGAGGAGGAGAAGAGAGCTGGAGAGAAAGCTGGCTCTCTGCTCCGAGCTCAGCAGGTTAGCGCCTGTGAGCCGAAGCAAGACAACAACATGGTTGCAGAAAGAAAAACAGGTCACCTTACAGACCTGAGGGACCCGCTGCACTCCTGGGTCCCTGGGGGTCAAGCATGGCTGTAGAGTTTTGCCCAAGACTTGAAGTGTGCTTTCATTGTGAGCAATAATGCTGTTGCCTAATAGTGCAGATGTGATCCAGAACTGTGAATCATCATCGCTGGCGCAGATGAAACACAGCAAGTGAATCTCGTTAATACGTACGAAAATTAAGACGCCCATCTCAAACGATGTAACCGGCCCAGCCCACATACGTCCGAGCAGCAGTTCTGTCTCATTACAGTCCAAAAACTGGCCAAAATAATAAACGCGTGTGTTCCCATGCTTGCTCAGAAACTAATACTCAGGCCCCTGCAACTCATCCAGAATGCAGCGGCACGGGTCGTCTTCAATGTCCCAAAATTTAGCCATGTCACTCCACTGCTGCGTTCTCTCCACTGGCTTCCTGTAGCTGCCCGCATCAGATTCAAAACCCTGACGCTGGCCTACAAAGCCAAGAACGGACCAGCCCCTCCGTATCTGATGGCAATGGTCAAAAGCCGATCCGCACCAAGAGCCCTTCGAGCTTCAAGTACGGCTCGGCTTGACCCGCCATCCCTCAAAATCCGTGGAAGACAAGCGTCCAGGCTTTTTTCTGTCCTGGCACCAAAGTGGTGGAACGAGCTGCCCCTGGATGTCAGAACGGCCGAGTCGCTCGCTGTCTTCAAACGCAGACTGAAGACCCACCTCTTCAGAGAGTACTTGGACGAATAGTTCTATGGTCGCCTTATTGTATTGTGTTTAGTAATGTCTAAGCTTAGAGGTATCTTTGTATTATTAGTCTATTCTAACTAGCTAAGGCTTTTTCTTGGGTAAATAGCAAAGCACTTTGTAAGTCGCTCTGGATAAGAGCGTCTGCTAAATGCCGTAAATGTAAATGTAAATGTAATACAGTGCATCCAAAAATTTTACTAGCCAGCATGGCCATTTCACTAGCCCACAGGGACACGAATGCACTGAAACCCCTCAGGCGGCACAAATCCAGAGTCTCTGAGTCTCTATTAACTTGCTAACCCCCACAGTGCAAGCTGCTATAGCTGTCCAGCTGATTGCTGGACCCCAATCGTGCAGCCTCGCTGTATCCCTCCACATCCCCCCGAAAAACTGGCCTCAACAAACCGTACAATCTGCCATTCCTTTGCCCACACCGCCCAAGACCACTGTTTATCAACCGCAGTTTGACATGCCAGCCCTGAGGACGCGGCGCGAGGCGTTTTTGCTTAGTTTGGAGTAAAGAAAGCAGAGCCAGCTCGTATCAGCGCCGCGTGAAGCCCTGCGAGTTTGGCAGGTGCGCAGTAGGAAAATAAGGAAAGCTCTGTTTTGAAAGTGAGGTGGGCCCCTGCAGCAAGCGGCTGCCCGTGGCGGCTCAGCGGGACCCTGACCCACACTGGGTCAAAGAGGAAACCGTGTGGCTCATCCCCATCCCCATCCCCATCCCCAAGCCCAGTCTAATTTGCCTCAGTTTTACCTCAGAGTTAGCCGATTAGCCCAGGCTAACTTAGCTTAGTGTCTGAAGTTAGCTTCTTTAGCTTTAAACTGGACCTATAAAGCTAATGGAGCTAACAGGTAATGGAAGCTCATAAATTAGCATGTTAGCTTGAAGATAATGTGTTTGTTTGGGGTTACCATGTTAGCTTGAAGATAATGTGTTTGTTTGGGGTTACCATGTTAGCTTGAAGATAATGTGTTTGTGTGGGGTTACCATGTTAGCTTGAAGATAATGTGTTTGTTTTGGGTTAGCATGTTAGCTTGAAGATAATGTGGTCAGTTGGGGTTACCATGTTAGCTTGAAGATAATGTGGTCAGTTGGGGTTACCATGTTAGCTTGAAGATAATGTGTTCATTTGGGGTTACCATGTTAGCTTGAAGATATTGTGTTCGTTTGGGGTTAGCATGTTAGCTTGAAGATAATGTGGTCAGTTGGGGTTACCATGTTAGCTTGAAGATAATGTGTTTGTTTGGGGTTACCATGTTAGCTTGAAGATAATGTGTTTGTTTGGGGTTACCATGTTAGCTGGAAGATAATGTGGTCAGTTGGGGTTACCATGTTAGCTTGAAGATAATGTGGTCAGTTGGGGTTAGCATGTTAGCTTTAAGCTAATGTGTTAGTTTGGGGTTAGCATGTTAGCTTGAAGATAATGTGTTCGTTTGGGGTTACCATGTTAGCTTGCAGTTAGCAGTCCTGTGCTACTAAGAAACACGTTTAAATGGATCAGACTAAACTTCACTGTTCTGTTGTTACGTCTCTAATATTGTACTTTTATAAGGTTGAAAATGGTCTCTAGTAAAACTACAATTTCGACATCATTCTGATTAAAATTGTACGTAAATTTAAATATTAATAATAGGAAACTACTCAAGTAAAGATTAAATTCGCCATACTATCCTATAGATTATTCTAAAAGGTTTAGAGTGACCTATAAGGAACATGTATGTTCAGGACTCTGCGAATTGGCCTTGTGGTTTGGGGTAAGGGAAGAATTATGTAAATTAGATTTTTTGCGCCAAACTATTCCGTTAAAACACGTGGATTCAGCGATGGTTTCCGATGGTTTCTGAGGTAAAGATATCGGTTACTAAATATGAAAACGTACGTTTTCCACTCACTCAGTCAAAACAAACACACGCTAAGCAGAGCGCACGTTAATAACCCTTCACCACAAAACCACGGCAGCAGGACGACTGAGGAGGAACACATGAAGGGAATATAAATGTGTACAGGGCAATCCAGAGGAGGGGAGAAACCAAGCATTCCTCGTACCAGACAGTGACCGGGGGTCCGCTCCTGGCCTGTGGCTGATCAGTTCGTACTGGAAGGCCGTGATTTTCCGGCTGATGTCCCTCTGGGGCACGGCCTCGATGAAGAGCGCCCCCTCCTGGATGCTGAAGCAGTGCACCTTGCCCTCGGCTTGCTCGTTCTCGTGGAGCAACATCCTCAGTTTGCCCAGCCGGTCCAGGTAGATGTGGGTGCCGCTGGACTCGCGGGACGGTTTGATGCAGACGGAGAGCAGGCCCGCGGCGGGCGAGGCCGTGTTGGGCCGGAGGTTGACGATGATGGCCCCTGTTGGGTACAGCCACTCCAGGGAGCCCTGCGAGCATCGGAGGTACACCTGCTCCACGTCCCGCGTATGTCCTTCATGGGTCAGCCCGCTGCGGGGTAAATAAGAGGGGTTAGGGTTGGCAGAATGCAAGCAAATCCTCACAGCAACGCTTCTCCAAAATCTAGTAAAAAGCTTTCTGCTCTCCTTTTTAAAACCGTTGACTTTAAAAACAAAAAATATCAATGAGCAGGTGTCCAAATACTTTTGTCCGTATAGTGTAAATATAATGCAATTCGAGTAAAACAGCGTAGACTCTTAAAGGGCCCATATGTCCACTTCCACTGACGTTAAAAAGAGTGTTTCAGCTCTGCCTCTTGTTTGTAATGGGGTCTGATATAGGGTAGCCAATCAGAACAGAGATCATTTACATACATTAGTCAGCTAGACTGTTGGACTGGTGTAAAAATTGATCTTGAGAGTTTTCGGTAGGATATTGGGTATTGGTCATGCCTTGTGCCCAGTGATTCCGGGTGGGATCCGGACCCACTGAGACCCTAACCAGGACAGGGTGAATAGGAAGGTGGGTGGACAGGTGGAAGGGCCACAAGCAGAAACTATATACAGGGGACATTAGCAGAGCTGGTTCCGCAGAGACGCACACTTCAATGCCAGCTCAGCTGCTGCAAAATTGCAGACATGTTTAGGGACCTCTGCCAGGGTCATCTGCACCAAATTACGACGGGTGTAAATATTGCCGGCTTCGCTTCTTTATGAAAGCGCCCGGCATCAAAGGGGAACTCTGCGCTTTACGGTAATCTCTGAGAACTATGTGCCCGAACCTCCTCCACGCTGAGCCTCATGCGGAGGATTGTCTCGGCCGGGGCTGAAAGAATGCAGTTAATATCTTCATACCCTCTCACACAAGGTGTTACAGCCATGCGCACGGCCTGCTGCGTGACCTGTCACATGCAGACCACAGAGCAGGCTAAACGGATCACACACACACACACATTTAATAAAAATATCCTGTCAGGGGCCAAAATGATCACAGGTTTTTTTTTTACACAATACTGTTAATATTACGCAATAGCCGATCTCGGAATTCTGGGCTGATCCATTATTTTCCACTTTATTATTGATTATCTGATATGGATATGATTCCAATAAAATCGTACATCATTAATTATAATACACAAACATTCACCAAGCCCTAATACACACTGAAACTGATCAATCTGTTAATATCTGTCGACGGTCTTAGCCAACCGGGTTTTAAATAGTACTAAAACAGAACCCATTTTACGCCATAATAACAATATTTATACAATGATTGTTATTTATTTCATATCGAAATAATAATCGATAATTATAATAATATTCATGGACTAATAATAATTATTGTCCAAATTAATCTTTTAATTGCAATCATAATTGACCAACCAATTAATTAATGAAACATCTGTTAGTTGCAGGATTATGAACAGCATATCCAAAAAATGTTTTATAACTATTATATCGCACACAATAAGTAAGCCTGCAACTAATCAATTAACTGATCAGTTATCATTTCAATTAACTGATCAATTGGAGATAAATTTTTAAAAGATTCATCAAGACTATAAATACAAATAACGATCTATGTTATATGGACAAAAGTATTGGGACAAGAGTGTTAGTGTTAGAGGTCAGGATGTTGGATGATGATCACCGCCCCATCCCATTATCCCCAAAGTATTGGCTGGAGCTCCAAGCATCCATAATTCCAGAAAGCACAGTTCTTCCACTGCTCCACAGCTCAATGCTGGGGGGCTTTATACCCCCACTCTAGCCCACGCCTGGCATTAGACAGCATTGGTGCTCCGGAGAGTCCTATTGCCTATTCTATTGGCAGTTCTTCTCTACAGGGACTAGACAAGCTGTGTGAGTGTGTGTTTGTGCATTTGCACATTTGTCTATGTCAGCAATGGTTAAAGTTAAAGTAGCTGAATTCAGCATTTATTAGAAATGGTGTCCACAAACATTTGGCTATATAGTGTATGTTCAGCGTAAATGTCAAATGAACCTGAACTAATCTAATATCACACTTTATAGTGCTCTTATTTTTATTATTTTTATTATTATTACTATTATTTCACCCGTAACTGATCAAATTAATATAAGTGAAATTATTTGTGAGGTCAGTGACGCTTACCGGGCACAGAAACGTCCAGAGCCGTCCACATAAAAACACTGAAAATGTTTTTTTAATAAAATCCGCAACTTGAAGAGCAGCTTTCGCAAGATCACCGAAACCAAACTGTTCGAGTGGCTGGATGGAGAAACCTTGAGGCCTGCTTTCTATGCCTTCCTCTGTGGCCTCGCAGAATTAGCAGCGCTATTAGCATTTAGCCGCTTAGCTGTGCAGACTCGATTGTGCTTGCCAAACCAAAACTGAGCAAAACACGCTATTTTTAACTCTTTACTTCGGTTTAACAGTGGTTTTCACAGTTACCGCGTTGAGGTTTCCTCGTGTTCTGCTTTTTTGCCCTTCTCTAGATGCTCAGGCAAGACCAGTTCTGCTGCCGTACCGAAGTGTTTTCTAACTTTCCGGCGTGTTTCCATGTTTCTGACTCTTTCTAACGTCTAGATTTCACTTCTTTTACGCAACTGTGAATTATCGTTGGAGCCAACTGCCCTGCTAATGTGATATTGAGGGTAGATCTCCTCCTAAAGTACTAACGATATCCACAGAATACCGTTCCTCATGATAATGATAAACATCGTCCCATCGCCCACCTTTACGAAGTCCTTCACAGAACCAGTGAAGCATTTACTATAAAGCCCTCGAAGAACCATTATTAACCGTGTATCGAGATGGCTTGGTATCACTTCTTTTCTTTTCCGATACCGATACCGAAATCTTGGCTATCGTCCGATACCAGTCCGATACTTGCACTTTTTAAAGCGAGCTGGTTTCAGATAAAGCTCTTCACTTAAGATAAGCATCTAAACACAGGCCATCATCCTCGCACTACTCAAACACGCAACTACACACAGGAAGACACACACATCCGACACCATCACATCACACAAAGTGTCAGATGGCTCCGTTCAGACAGTGTCCAAAAGTTTGTAGACACCTGCTTGTCGAACTGTTCTTCTGAAATCAAGGGTATTAACATGAAGTTTGTCCACACTTTTCTGCTGTGATGGCTTCTGCTCTTCTAAGAAGGTTCTTGGAACTTGCTGCTGTGAGGATCTGATTGCATTCAGCCATAAGAGCATTGGTGAGGTCAGGACGGGGAGTTTTGATTCTGCTAAACCAACTCATCCCAATAATACTGGATGCTCCAGTACCACTCCAGGGAAAACCCAGTTCACAGCTCAAAGCTGGTGGGCTTTATACCCCTATAGCTGACCCTGGGCATGGTGATCCTAGGGCATCTATTTTTTTTTTTTGGGCAATGCCGTGTCCGCACTTTAAAGTAGCTGAATTATCTCATTAGAATGGGAGTCTGGATTCTTTAGAAAATACAGTGTATCATTAAACGCGGCAACCCTCCCATTCCTAACACACACCGACAAAGACACACTCTCATCCACACTTTTCTTTATGTCACGATCGTTCCCTCCAACGCTTTGGCAAGGCCGTCCGCTGGCGCCCTGCCTTGGGCAGGATTTTTGAAACCGAAGTCAATGAATCCCGGGGACGCACAAGCCTCGGCACAGACGAGCGCTGAAACAGTAGCCGGGGCCAGAGCATGCAAGTGCAAATGCAGGTCACGCACCCAACCTCCCCCGGCTTTCAGCTCCTCAAAGAGCCTGGAAGCTCCCCGTCCGGCACAAAAAGCCCCTCTCCACCGCCCCGGCTGCCATCCTCCACAGGGCTGCAGCCTGAGCCCAACGGCTCACTTCCAGCTCCAGAGAAAAAAAGAGCCATCTGCCTCCAGGGACGGGGAGTAAAACCTAGTGATAATTACACCACCTTCAAGTGTGATCAATTCTGGCAAGTACACACACACACACACACGCCTGTTTAAAACAGCGCAGTGGAAAATGCAGAAAATTGCTGCAGACAATCCAGAAATCCGAGCGGTTCCTTGTATAAGGCCTGTATATACCTGCAGTGAAATGAATTCAGTGTGTCTCTCTGTTGTCTATATTGTGTACGCATAACTGCACAATTTACGGCCCATTTTGATGCAACACCACACTATTAATATATTTTTTTATATTTCTGCGGGTCAATCCATTAACTGCAAAGTCAGTCAAGGCTTCCTTTTTTTAAAACTCGAAATCCATGTATAATAATTTCTCATTTCCATTAATTTATTACGTTTATTTCTCCATAATTAAACCATTAACATCTAAACAAAGCCATTCAAAGTGATTAGATGGCAAATGCTCCATTCCTGAGAACGAGTCCACATTGTTCTCAGCGGTGGTGAATGGATCCAGGCGTCTTAAAAAAGCCGGACGCCTTTAAAAGCTGCATCCCAGAACATGATTACATAAAGCAGTTATGAATACACAGCCTTTGGCCTGAGACGCCTTGTTTTGCAATAGTCCGAAGAAGAGATTTTGGCCCGAAACGCTTTAAAATCCCATTTACAGTGGAGGGATACAGGAGGTGCGATGCAACACAAAATAGACCCTATAGAAGTCAGTTTTACCACAGTTTTACTGTTACTGTTAGAGTTACTGCGATTTTACCACCACTAACATTACCTAGAAATCTCAGAAGACCCGTGTCCCGATTCTCTGGTGGTCCTGGATAGTAAATAAAACGGCTACATTTGTGTCGTAGGCCTGGTGACCTCTTGGTTGCATTCACGACCACTGTAAAGAAATCTGAGGAGGCATGTTTCTCTACAAAGAAACGCTTCACACCAAACCCCCCACCCTGAAGACTGTTTACATCTGAAACACTGAATTTTGCAGACATTTGGAAAAGTCGCTGGACTTCCCCTTTAAATAAACAAAGGCTTTCCTTGCTGGAAATGTGCTTTCTGTCTGATTAGCGTTCAGGGTCCTGTGCTCATTAGCTTTAACGCTATCATCTGATACTAAGAAGAAGAAGGTTTTGAGAGCAGTTAATCGTATCAATCAATACCCCCAGCACTGCTTCAAACTGCTCAGAGTTTCAATACCTGCTAATATCATGATATGAACCCTGCATATCATCCCACCCCTATCCGCCCTTGTAGGCTCCAACCATCCAAAGCTGTAGACCCAAACAGATGGATCTGCCACCAAATGGACGTGAATAACATGGAAGGAGCAGCACATGTGCAGCACAGGCCCGAGAGAGCAGCTCCTCTTTAATTAAGAGAGCCTGAAACACATCAGCCTTGTGTGCTGTAATGAGAGATTGGCTTAAGGCTGGGCTAATCAACACCAGATTACTGCCCCAGACTGAAAGTACCCTGTGTTCGCTCTCTCTCGCGCTGCTGGGCTTCGGTGACACTGGTGAGCGAGGCCATATAAGTTTATTGCTGTGCTTCTTTTTTTAATGGTGCCAAGTAGAAAGGAGAATCTATAGGAAGAGAAAGTCACATGGTGCAGAATTAACAGGCTTACTGCCTAATTTAACAATCTAGAGCCAGGAGATGATTTGTAGTGTAGTGAAGTGTATGTTTACCTGATTGTGCCTCTCTATATTTTATATATATGGACTTGCTATATAAATATATGGTCTGCTGTGGTTGGGGGTGGACGATATGGCAATATAGCAATATCCCAATATCCCAATATCCCATAAACACCATCAACAATACATAATACATGTTACATTGGAATAGACACTTTTCGGGACGCCATGTCTCAAAACACCACCAAAAACCACAGTACACTTCATTTCCCTCAACTGCACTGAATCCAATTAACCAGGACTAATTAGGCTTTCTCGCTAATGAGCTACACAGCAGCCTGCCTTTCAGTGTTTTCTTTAAGTGCCGGCCATTTCCACGTTATACTCAGAACATCGTAATACGACGGATTTATCACAACAAATGGTGAAATACGCACATATTTGCCACCTTCTGTGTTTGATGGCCACAAGCAAACAAACCCATTGACGGAATTGTGGGTGTGCTGATATAGGAACTGTGGGCCGAGGCCTATATCTGATACACGAACTTCTCCAAAACCTGGATTGCATCTAATAGGATCAGCATTATTAGGAGATTTTTGACATAATAAATCTGGCAGTTGTTCTTTACATTGTGGACCAATAGAAATGCTCTAAAAACGACTTAATG